>NC_059361.1:35592500-35892500 GCF_019703515.2 Myxocyprinus asiaticus
CATCCATGTGGGCCAGACTGTAATGTTAGATACAATCAAAGGCAGACTTGGCTGACTGAGAAGAAACCAAAGATTTTAATATAGAGTCAAGTCAATGAATTAAACAGTGGAATGGAGGTGGAATACAATGCAGGAGAAAAGCAGGAAGATGATGACTGCAGCGTGGATAGCGATGACTCCAACAGTGGGTCAGAGAAGGGCGCCAATGGAGGTAAGGCTGGGAGAGAGGTTGGGTGGGATCCCTGAGGAGCATTGGATCCGACTGCAGAAAATGAGAGGTAAGTACAACCCAAGAGACAGGGATGCTGGAAAGCACAGCCAAGACCAGCAGGAGAGGTGAGTAGGCAAGCTGCTGACAGGACTTGAGGAGAGTTTCTGGGATGGCAGACAAACAAAATGTACAAACAAAATCAAGGGAAATATAAGACCAGGGGCGGGAGGGGATAGAATGGGGGTGAAGGAGGCCGGCAGGAGTGTGGTTGGAGGAGTTGTTTAAGGCACAGACTGAACAGGCTGCCACAAACCAGCGGATGTCATCCATCATGCCCGGCCGCCAGAATCTTTGCCGAACCATCAAAGCAGTTCTTCGTACCCCCGGGTGGCAAGCTAACCTGGAGTCATGACCCCACTGGAGGACTGTGGACCGGACTGACTCTGGAACAAATAGCAGACCCTCCAGGCACCCCCTCAGGACGGTAATCGACCTGAGCACTCTTTCAACCCGGGTCTTGACCACCCAAGAAACTGCAGCCACCTCTTTTTCCTGTGGGATAATGGTGTCAGGAGTGGTTGAGCACCTGGAATCCTGGAACACACGGGAGAGCGCATCAGGCTTAACATTCTTGGAGCCAAGTCGGTAGGAGAGGGTGATCTCGAACCATCCAAAGAAGAGTGCTCAACGAGCCTGCCGGGAGATCAACCTTTTGTCCGAGCGGATGTACTGAGAGATTTTTGTGGTTGGTCCAGACCACAAATGGTTCTTTAGCACCCTCCAGCCTGTAACACCACTCCTCCAGGGCCAGCTTCACCGCCAACAGCTCCCTGTTATCAATGTCATAGTTCCATTCCGCCTGTGACAACTGGTGGGAAAAAAGGCACAGGGGTGAATCTTTCTGTCTTTGGGGGAATACTGTGATAGAACTGCCCCAACCCCTACCTCAGACATGTCAACTTCCACCACAAATGGCAAATCTGGATCAGGCATGGTAAGAATAGGTGCCGACGCAAACAAACACTTAAGCTTGACAAAGGCCGCTTGAGCCTGCTGTGACCAGTTGAACCTGGTCTTAGTGGAGGTTAAAACCATCAGAGGAGCAGTCACCTAGCTGTAGTTCTTAATAAACCACCTGTAAAATCTGGCAAACCCCAGAAATATCTGCAGGGCATTACGAGAATCTGGGGTTGCCCAACCTGAAATGGCTCTTACCTTGGCAGGATCAACACAGATTCCCCCTGAAGAAATGACAAACCCCAGGAACACAACAGACTGTGCATGGAATTGACACTTCTCTGCCTTCACAAAGAGATGATTCTCCAAAAGCCTTTGCAAGACCTGGTGGACATCTCGGATGTGTACCTGGAGAGACTGGGAGAAGATCAGTATATCATCCAGATACACAAAGACAAACCTATTGACCATATCTCTCAAAATATCATTAACCAGGGCCTGGAAGACAGTTGGGGCATTGGTGGGCCCAAAGGACATCACCCGGTACTCAAAGTGGTCTGGGGGGGGGTGTTAAAGGCTGTCTTCCACTCATCCCCCTCCTTGATGCAGACAAGATTATATGCATTGTGGAGGTCCAACTTTGTAAAGACAGTTGCCCCTTGCAACAACTCGAAGGCAGACGATATCAAAGGTAATGGGTACCTGTTCTTAACAGTGATGTCGTTCAACCCTCAATAGTCGATGCAGGGATGCAGCGACCTGTCCTTCCCCACGAAGAAGAACTTCACACCTGCAGGGATGAGGATGGATGGATGAGGCCATCTGCTAGAGAATCATTGATGTACTTCTCCATAGCCTCAAGTTCTGGAGCTGACAAGGAGTACAATCGGCCCTGAGGAGGAGAGATACCCAATAGGAGGTCAATAGCATAGTCATGGGGCAGTGCGGAGGAAGAGATGAGGCCCAGGACCTACTGAACACCCTCCGAAGGTCATGGTACTCACCTGTAATGCCAGACAGATTCATTGGCTCGTACTGAAACACAGGAGGGGAAACAGAGACAGGAGACAGAGCCGATCCCAGACAAAGCTTATGGCAAAAGGGACTCCAAGAAACAATAGTACCATTAACCAATTAATATGAGGATTGTGTTTCACCAACCATGTGTGCTCCAACACCAGGGGAGCAAAAGGGGATCTGATTAGGTAAAACACAATCTCCTCCTCATGATTGCCTGAAATCAGCAAACTCACCGTGATAGTGGATTTGGTGATTCTCTCTAACGGTTTGCCGCTGATGTCGCTGGCTGACAGGGGAAACTCTAGGTTGGTAATGGGTGCACCCCACTGGATGGCGAGGGAAGAGTCCATGAAATTCCCCTCAGCTCCCAAATCAATGAATACAGAGCACTGATGCGAAGATGTTCCCCACCGCTGCACAGCAATGAGGAGAGTACGCTGAACGGGGGCATTATCCACGGCAGTAATGCTCACCAGTACGCCCCTTACTTGTGAGCATTGGCTATTACCGGACAGGATTCGGCCACATGCCTGGGCTTACCACAGTAAAGGCACAGCCCCCGTGTAAGCCGACAATGCCTCTCCTCAGGAGTTAAGTGGGTCCGACCAATCTACATGGGCTCACCTTCCAAGGGGATTTAGGCGAGGGAACTACGTTGGGGCTGGGGATAACCTCAGTCTCCTCAACTTGGCGAGTGTAGCGATAGTGCTGGTGTAGAGAAAGTCTGTTGTCCACAAGAACAGCCAAGCTAATGAGATTGTCCACATGAGGAGGAAAGTCCATCACGTAGATCTCATCCAAGATCTGGTCTGAGAGCCCATGCAGGAAGCGGTCCCACAGCGCCCCCTCATTCCTGTGACAAGCAGCCGCCAAGGTCCTGAATTCGATAGCATAATCAGAGACTGATCTTACCCCTTTACGAAGATCCAAGAGCTGACAGGCTGCCTCCCGACCTTGTGCGGAGAGTAGGCAAGCTGCTGACAGGGCTTGAGGAGAGTTTCTGGGATGGCAGAAGAGAACAACACAGAGCAACAGGAACAGACAGGAGCTAGACTGCACGGCAGAACGGCACAAGACAATCTGGCACAAGACAGCACACACAAGGGAGTTCAATATGTAAGAGAGGCAATCAACAACCAGGAACAGGTAACACTAATTAAGCCAAAAGTCAGCACAGCCACTGCCCCTGCAGGGAAACCGTGTGCTAGTTGCCAGGACATGGCCAAACAAACAATGAAACACAGAAGGAATATAGAGAACACGCCGACACAAAAACAGACTCACAAACCGATCAGCCACCAATCCTGACAGTGTTGTTATAACCCTGTATGACTTTCTTTGTTTCTCCTAACACAAAGGGAGAAATTGTGAAAAAAACTGTGCTCAGTGATGTTATAAAAAGGCAGTTTATAGTGACTACCTCTTCAAGCTTCAAAAGGACACAAAAATATAATTCAGAAGTCTTATAAATTACTCAATTAATAATTTGAATAATTGTTATGAAAGCATACGATAAGATTTTATGAGAAACAATCTGAATTCTAATGTATTATTCAGTGCAATTTTTCACTGACCATTGATCTCCTTGTGCGCGTTCATGATAGGGCTCCATACCAAAAGTTCACGCAGAGCCCTTGCGACAGTGGGGCGTTCAAGCAAAAACACATTTTGTTTATCTAAAAACAGGTCCTCCACAGTGATAGTGACAACAGAACACAACACAGCTACACACAAAACAGAGAACAGAATTTACTAAACATGTCTGAAGAGTTTGTAGTTGAAGAATGTATGCCTTTCTATGCCCAGCCTTATTTTTTGAACCGGAGTCCTCAATCAAACAGAGAGATGGAGTAGGCAGGAATGTCTGTCACCTCTTCTACATTTTGAACCAGTGAGTATTTGTGACAGACCTGAGAAGAGTGAGACTTTGGTAGGTGTAACATTCTCTGTCAAAATCAAGTAGTTTGTAACTGAAATGCTGGCTTTTATAATCTGTTATTAGAAAGTTTTTGGACTGGTGCCAGATTACAGTGGATGGAGTTACCTGCGCGATGCCAAAAATAGAAAACAAGCGATTGATAGAATGTACTGTCGCTCAGCACTGATGGTGTGGACAAACTCTGATTACCATAGAAAATTTATTTTTTATCGCGTGTTGTTTGCCATCAGGTTAGGACACAGTGTGACTGTGGCTGCCTGTATCTTCCTCCATATTTCTGTTTGATTTCCGAGTACTCCGTTCAAAACAATAAGGCTGGGCATATAAATGCATTAATTCTTCGACTACAAACTCTTCAGACATGTTAGTAAGTTCTGTTCTCTAGTTTTTGTGCAGCTGGGTTGTGTTCTTTTCTCACTGTCGCTGTGGTGGACCTGTTTTTAGATAAACAAAACAAGTTTTTGCTTAAACGTGAACTGTTGCTCTCGTGTCCTATAATGAACACGCACAGGAGATCAACGGTCAGTCAACAGTTTCACTAAATAATACATTTATTTAGTGATAATACAATAATACATTATATTTCGGTTTGTTTCTTACAAAACCTTATTGTATGCTTTCATAACCATCATAAGTCTTGTGGAATAATTTATTAGACTTCTGAATTATACTTTTGTGTCCTTTTGAAGCTTGAAGAGATAGTCACCATAAACTGCCATTGTATGACATCACTGGGTACACAATTTTTTCAAATTTTCTCTCTTTGTGTTAAGAAAAAGACAGAAAGTAATATAGGGCTATAACCACACAGGGGTGAGTAAACAATGACTGAATTTTCATTCATGGGTGAACTATCAATTTGAGCTTCCCTATGAAAGGCTTCCGTATGTCATGTTCAAAATGTGAAATGTTCCAATAAAATTTTCACTGAAATTTTACTAAATGTACATCAGATTTGTAAGCAAAAGTTACATATTAACTGAAATAATTAAGTTAAATTTACTCACTCACTTTAATCAGTATTATGTCATGGAGTTTAGTAGATTTTACTTAATTTTTACCATTAAAATGTACTTAGAAAAACTGTGTGCAAAAAAATTGTGAAATAAAAAATATGTAAATCTTAGTCATTTTTTTCAGTGTATATAACAACGCTGTTGATTGTTTGCCGTCACCTGTGAATAAACGATGAAACAAAAACAAAAACACAAAAAATACATATAGCCTACCATATACATCCACACCCACACACACACACACACATTAAAACATAGAAGAAAAGAACTTCTAAACCCATGGTACTCAACAGGCGGCCCATGGGCCGAATCTGGCCCGCAAACCATCTTTTTGTAGCCCGTGTGAGTCACATAAAATTATTGAATGTGCATGAATTTTGAGGTGTCAATTTTCTTTTACCGTAATTCTCAGTATTGATTAACTGCTGAACCGTTATAGAGGATTTAAAATTAATTTGTGCCCTTTTCTATTAAATTGTTAAATGATGCCAAATGATTTAGGTTGTATGCTTTTATCGTGTTTGAATCTTTTATGTATTAGATGTATTTATTGATGGATATATATTATGATTTATGGATATGAATGCTGTGTTGAATTGTTGTGTATTTGATGTATCCATTGTATTGTTATTTTTCTATCTTTTATTCTGGTGATGCTGAAATGTAGAAATGTTGCGTACTGAGTCCACCCCAAGTTTCCCCCAACGGGGAAAATAAAGTACATTCCATTCCATTCCAAAATAAAGGCAAACGGATAAAAATAACGAATTAAACTACAAATTCGCGATTATAAATCTGATTATAAGCCACTTTATATAACATGAGTGCGTGGTCAGTCTGCACGCGTGCGTTGATAACAGTTTGTGCGCGCTCTCAGTCACTTTAAACATGCACACGCTGAGTCTTTCTTTCACACCTGCTCGTCCCTGCCATCGCGTGAATCAACCGAGTGTCGGGTGACAAACGAAGCCAACAGAGACACTGTATATGCTCATCGCAAACAGTAATAACAGGAAAAAAGGGTAATCCTGCAATAATGGAATTGAGACATCTTCTTCCAAATGCTTCATTTTTAGTGATTTGTGGTACTTACCTAAAAAGAACTCTGAAAAGGGTGTATTAGATAATGATGTCTGATGAAGTGCTTTTAGATATAGTATTAGATATAATGTCTTGTTTTGTGAGCACTGTATCTCTGGTGTGTGTGTGTTCACTAGGTGGCCAGTGTGTCATGACAATCTTTGACAGTGACATCAGAACAGATCATCATCTTTCTATATATAGCAAACAAATGTTGACATTTCTCAAAAGAGAACCACACTTTTACAAGAATTTTGCCATATATATATATATTTAATTTTTTTTATTTTACTTGTGTTAATTACATGTGTCCATGATGTAGGCTATTACATATCATATAGCATAGTCTGCTCGCCTCAATATTATAAAGTAATTAAAATATGTAAAAAATAAATAAAAAATAAAATAAAATAAAAAAGTGCGGCCCTCGAGGCTAAAGGGTGCTTTCCGGCCCCCCGGCTTTCCAAAGTTGAGTACCCCTGCTCTAAACTGTCTAAAGCGTGTCTTATTTTGTAAAATTTGAATAAAAATTGAAAACATTTGCTGAAATTCGCGCCACAAACATTCATTAGACGATTGATGACACGTGCCATTGGACTTTTATTAAAAGCATAGAATTTATTTTTTTTTTTTTTACTGAAGTACTACTGTTTTTGTGATGCTATAACTTACTGTACTCAATCCAAATCGGTGAAAGGGAACGAAATGGACTATTTATTTGAGTAATAAAAGGCTCGTCTTCTGGCGTGGCTGTTTATCAATGGTGGACTATTACAGAACATGAATGGGGAGTTGGAGATGAATGGAGACTTGCTGCTGTGAATTCTGTCATGGCGTATAGAGCTGGATGGGAGCTGTCCAAGGTACTGAGGCATTATCCACCGCTGATATACACAATTTCAACTGTTTTGAGCTATATCACAGAGTTTAGGCTGAACTTAACACGTTATTTAATATAACTTGAATTTAATCTGTTGTCATAATGACTACTGAGCATTTGCATTGCCTATAAATTCTGGTTTTGAACAAGAGCCGTCACTCTCTTTTCAGATGCTGCAGTGACTGCTTTTGCACATGCTGATTTATAGAGCCCTACCACTTCAAATATCCCGACAGCCATAAAACAGGACTGATGCGGATCCCTCTCGACACATGCTCATATGTGCCCGTTTGATGGGACACGGTGTCCATCCACGAGCGTGTTTTCAATGAGTGTGTGAGAACTGCTGTAGGGGAGTCGACAGGTAGAGAGAGATAGAAAGAGAGAGAGAGAGAGAGAGAGAGAGAGAGAGAGAGAGAGAGAGAGGAGAGGGAGGGAGGGAGAGAGGAAGCGAGAGAGGGAGGGATGATAATGATGCTGCCGGTGGAAAATGGCTGCTGCATCCTCGAGCCCATCCGGAAACCATATGAAGTTGGACAGAGAAAGATAAGAAAATGAGAGCAGCGAGCACAAGGTGTGCGTGAAAGAGAGACTGTGTGTGCGTATATGTGAGCGAGAGTGTGTGTGCGCGCGCGCGTGTGTGAATGTGAGTGTGTGTGTGTGTGTGTGTGTGTGTGTGTGTGTGTGTATGAGTGTGAGAACGCGCGCGCGTGTGTGTGTTCGGTAAGAAGGGAAATAAAAAAGACGAGAGACCGGGGGGCAGCCAGCTCGAAGCGGCGGGCAACACCGAGCCATGGAGGGCGAGTAAGTCCATGCATTTTTATTTGAAAATAAAAGAGACACATTGATGTCCAGCTCTAATGGACTGTAAGATGGTCATGCGAGCAGCGAATGCGCTTACAACTGATGTTAGATTCTCTAAAACACTATTACGTAGCTATGTCTATCAACACTGTACACCATATTCTCCATATCCGTCCAAACATTGATGAATGACGCCTATGAATGGGCCTCGTTTGAACTACATGATATATAAACCACATTCAATGCCGTGTGAAAGACAAATAAGGGTGTTCGTTGGGCTTTTTCCAGTACGCAGTAAGAAACACGTTTTTTTTTTTTTTTTCTTGTCTCGAGGATGTTGTGTGTGGACGCTCCATGTATAACCACCAAATACATCCTTGAATTATAAAACGTGTCGTTAAATGTGGCGAGTTTTCTGCCGTCGGGATCGCATTGGCGGGATAGAGGCGGAGAGGGATGCTTTTTATCAACGCGTCTCGAGTTTCATTATGATTTTTAAAGCCAAACTTTATGAATGAAATGTGATTTTTTTTCCTCACCCCCTCCTCCTCTCTCCTCTTCCTCTTCTCATGTCTCCCCCTCCCCCCAGCGCTTCTCTTCTTCTTCCATATCCTCCTTTCACCCACTCATCTCTCCATTGAATTTACCGTGCTATAGCATGTATATGCCATTTATTTTATTCATTCATAAAACAACGGGAACGGGATGAACGAATGAGTGCGCGAGAACGTGTGTTGATCAGACGATATGGTGCTGGAGGACGCAGTGCCTTATAGTGTCGTGTAAAATAATAAAAAATGGACCTCTGAATCAAAATGGATGTGATTTCGTAGCGTTTATTGTTAATGGAGCTTGCTGGACTGGGAAACAGCTATGAGGGGCCTTGTGTGGCGAATGGGCGCGTTCATTGATACATCTCAGGGAGGAATATAACTCTTCATCTTCCACCCTCTCCCTCATCATCTCCACACATTTCATCTCCCTCAGGCCATTCATTTATTTACGATTTCGTTCTTTGTGCTAGCCGCGTATATGCAGCCATTATGTGCTTCGTGGGTTTAGCTATTCAGATCTAAATGTATAATAGCTACATTTACAAGGACTTTTCCGCATAAATGAGCGATGGCTGTAAACGCGTTTAGTCTGTGTGCGTGCTGAACGTGACCGTCCATTAAAAAATCATATCATACATATTCTGGCCGGAAGCTATAGTTACATATATAAATATATAAAGACAATATTTAGGAGAGAATATTTAAGAGAGTATTAATGCCACAATAAACTAGTCCTCACCACCACACCATCGTGTCTCAAAAAATCAAACGCAATTCTCCTGTATCATGCGTCAAGTTATGATAGATTCCAAATAGCCTAGATAATATTCATATTTGTTTTTAAACCAGGCATAAATCTCCCAATTATCTGTCAGATATGACTAAAAACAGGTGTCTTGTGTTACACCTGTTTCTGTAAAAGCCCCAGCCGAGCGGCCCGCCCCTTTTTAGCCAATCAGAGATCCTCTCTGCCTATCAATCATTTTGCACGTTTAGGTTTGGTGGCATTGGGTTGGCTGACATGCGTTTGGAGGGCGGGGTTTCGAGACACGGTGTGAAGATGATGACGGTCTAATTTAGTGGCTAACTCTGGAAGAAGTTATCAAAACCTTTACCCTTTCAAACTTGTACTTTTTTGAAGCACGTTACTGATTCAACACAACAACTACAACAACAACAAAAAATCATCTAAATGTAATAAATGCTTTGCCTCTGACAAAACTTTCAATTTTGGCTGAAATCATGATGGTGCAGACAGGAAAAATAGCCAAACATGTTTCAAACTTTACCCTCCAACCCAATCCCATCTCATGTGAAGTCATACGAATTTGTACGAGTTGGAGAAATTGTATGAAATCGTACGACTTCGTTCGTAGGAATTTGTACGAATTGTAGACGTGCAAATACCCGGATGTGTAATGTGGAAGTAAGCGAAAGTTCCGTGACCCAACTCGATGATTTAAACGATTTAGCCAACTTGTACGAATCGTACTCGTACGTGACTGCTGCTACTAGTCTGGACCACCACGTGAAACTAGATAGAAGAGGTGTGTTAATGGCTGCTTTCATCCCCAAACCCCTGATTTTTGGTACTTTTAAGGAGGTTGTGGTTGAATTGAGGCATTTCAGAATTTCTGAGGCAAGACGAAATGGGATTTGCTCAAGCTGGTCCCTAAAGTCAATATGAAATGAACATTTTTTACATTTGTAATGCACGTTCCTGGTCTTGTTGTGCACGATTCATCTGTGCATTTTTTTTCTTTTTTTTTTCCAAATAACGAAAATGTCTGGCATTGTAATCTTTTATCAAAATGTAAGATCTTGGGGCTTCCTCTGAAACAATTTTCCTTTTCGGATGATGTTACAAATGCCTTTTTTTTCCAACCGCGCCCCTCCAACTGCCACCATTCTGCCATGTAATGCCCAGTTTCCTACTTTTCGCGATCCAATCAATTCCAACATATTTTTTGCTCGTTAAAGATGCTGTTTCACTCAAAAATACAAAATATGGAATTAAAAACTGTTGTGAACAGCATTTTACATGGACTATTATGTATATACTATTGGATATTGCAATATGTCAATTATGGTATGTCCTTTACACAGTTTTATACTATAAAAAGTTTTTCTAATTTTAATTCCTTTATTTTTAGGGCTATTTTGATATTGTCTTTGGATTAAAATACATCTGCTCTACGAATAGATGTATTTTTCTTCTTTAATTGTCTTTGTCTCACAGGATGTGCCCCACTCCACTCCCTTGTACCCTATGGCATGAATAACGTGAGGGCCTTGATCCACCAAACATTGTTTATGAATTAATTATGAGTTGCACATTTAAACATTTCTGGAATTAATTAACACGTTGATGTATAACATGCCATTGTGCATCTTGTTGTAGCTGTTAAAAATAACAGTGCCATTATGTAATATGTACATGTCCTGCGATTCTTATTAATCAAAACAGATAATGTATATTATGTCATTCAAACAGTAAAGAAATACAATAAAGCATGGCACCAAATGCTTATAATATAAATGTCTGTACCTCAGTACAAAATTATAGATCATAAATTAATAACATAAACAAAAATGGATGCAGTGGAATCTTTTAAGCCTTCTAACAACTCTAGTTTGTGTATAATACTTAAATGTTGCAGGAATGTTTCCCTTTCATGCACCTTAGGGATGATAATTACAAACAAAATCTCTTTCAAAGACAGAAAAATTAGGTTTTGTCTTCATACATTTATACTTGCGCTCGTCATCTGACGACTTGAGAGACTTAAGAAGACATGACAACATTTCCATTAAGTGAATATAGAAAGCAGTGATTTTAATTGTTTTTTACAGTGCATTCTGGGAATTTTTAGGGGGCAAACATTTCAGTCCACTGGATTTTGACAATGGTACAGCCCGAGAAATGGCTGTGCAGTACAAGGGAGCGGACTGAGACACACCCACAGTCTATGCTTCTGCATGTTTGTGCTCAGCTGGCAAGTGCACTCACTCCTTTTACTCCCCTAACAGTGTGCGTGTCCGAGCGGTGGTGATGACACGTGACGATTCTAGTGGTGGCTGGGTGCCCCTTGGTGGTGGCGGCCTCAGTCACGTGATCATTTGTAAGGGGCGGAGTTCTGAAGGTCGTGGGCGAAGAGAGTACGTCATACGTGGTGAACGGCTACGCGATCGAGCAGTGAGTGTGTGCGTGTGTGTTCATGCCTGTCTTTGAGTGCACTGATGTTTCCTCAGCCTGACAGTCCCGGCATATACCCTTATGTTGTCCATCAGTTTTGGTAGTGTTGTGGTCACCCGCAAGTACCTGAGTCTCTTTCTCCATATAGCCTGTGCTGGAATGCACCATTCAAAAGGCTATGGTCTATAACAAGGTGAACCCCATCTTCCATCACTGGCGTGTGGAGGAGAAGAAGTTTGGCCTGACCTTCCAGAGTCCAGCTGACGCCATCTCCTTTGAGAGGGGGCTTCAAAGTGTCCTTGAGAAGCTGGACAGAGGTACAACAGCAGCAATAGATACTGAGCAGGAAGATGGAGATATAATGACATGCATGTTGTTTACATAAAGAATGTTTCAGTCAGTTTTAAAAGGGTCATGAGGAATCAAAAAGATAAAAGAGCCTCATCTACTATCAAATGGTAATTTCAAAATGCAAAACTTCCTTCCCAGTAAGCATTTATTGAAACGAAGCTGCAAAATCAGTTTTCTGAAGTCAGACAGATGAATACTTAACACTGTACACGTCAGTGATGCCTACTGATTGATCATAAACTTGACCCAACCAGTCATGTTGAGGTAATAAGGAATACGCTGTATAGACACTATTATTAATAAACACCAAAAGAATTTCACCACCAGAATAATATATAAATATGTGAGAAGTTCAGCAAACCTTGCTGTAATAATGGCTGTGTGTAGCACCTACCGCTCTGCATATCCTTCTGAAGGATCACAGCATTAGGAAAGAGTGGCTGTTTGTAAAGTTAATTTTAAAAAGATTTAACAAGATCATTTCAGTCCAAGTAACCATTTATACCAGCCTAATTTCATGAAAAATACATGACTGTGGCGACATTTCTGTAAAATAATATTACGTGGTTCTTTACACGTTTTGCAGAATTTCCAAGGTGAAATGTCCACTGTGTCATGTTTTCTCCCAAACAGATGAGGTTTTTAAGTGTAATGTTCTACAGAAGGTGTGTCAAACTCGGTTCCTGGAGGGCCACAGTCCAGCAGAGTTTAGCTCCAACCCTAATTAAACACACCTGAAGCAGCTAATCAAGGTCTTCAGGAGTGCTTGAAGATTACAAGGAGGCATTTTGGAGCAGGGCTGGAACTAAACTCCGCAGGGCTGCAGCCCTCCAGGAACTGAGTTTGACACCCCTGTTCTATAGAGTTTTAAATCAACAAAACCTAACTTTCTACCCTAAACCTAAACAAAACCGATAGTGTCATAAAAAGCAAACAAGAAAAGCACAATTGCTGAAGAAACCACGTCATTTTGAGACACTTTCGGCTTGTGTGTCGACTCACACTTGTGAGTTCTTCTGGACTCCAATCCTGGTCCTTTGCATCACAAGTGCAACGCTCTATCAGTTTAGCTACCGTGATTCTATGAGAACAGGCTGGTTTATGCAGCACATTTTAGCACGTATTGTTTTATAAATCTGTCACAATGTGACACAGGTTTTGCAAAGTGGATGTTAACGAAAACCATACTGAACCTGCCAGGGGTTGGTCTTAGCTTACCAAAGCACTGTTGCTCATTTCATAAGCAAAGGGGGTGTTTCATAAATGCACAGTAGCAAAAAACAGCCCAATTAACTGTAAGGATTAGAGAAAGAGTGGAAAATTTTAACGGAAAAAAAAAACTTTACTAACATTATAATAATAATAAAAAAAATAAAAATAAATAATATGACCCTTTTAATGTTGAACAACCCTGTGGATATGGCCATTAAATGGAGAAGGATATAGCTTCAGGTAGTGCTCTAAAAAGAGGCAGGAGCTAAAAACCGGCATTAAAGATATAGGGAGCCCCTAACCTAACCCTTTCCCTAACCTTAACCGTGAGTGGAAGTGACGCCTCCATTTGGAGTTGGCACAACCCCCTTTTGATGTAACTACGCCCCTTCTGGAGTAACCACGCCCCATTTGGGAGATTTTGCCCCCTTTTGGAGGTTTCCGGTCTGCAGCTATACCTACTTGATTAAATGGGCTGAAATAATAAAGATAATGAAGCCATACAATGATATTACCAATGTCCTATGCAATCTGATGTATGATCCCATTCTCTTTTTTGAGATGTTGTATGTTTGAGATGTTTTCATGACAATAGAGATCTCATTTTTGTCTCATGTTCACCATTTCCTGCAGGATCTGACTCACCATCCTCCTCGACACCTGAAGAGGGTGATACTGAGGATGACGGTCAAGCAGTGAGTGTTTTTATCACATCAAAGTGCTGCAAAGTGTTTGGTTCATTTGTGTGTTTGAGATTTACAGTGTATTCTGAAAGAATTCAGACCCCCTCATTTTTTCACATTTTGCTATGTTGCAGCCTTATGCTAAAATGCTTTAAATAAAAAAAATGTCACATCAATCTACACTCCATACCCCATAATGACAAAGCAAAAAACTGCAAATTTATTAAAAAGAAAAAACTGAACTATCACATTGACATGAGTATTCAGATCCTTTGCTATGACACTTGAAATTAGCTCAGGTGCATCCCATTTCTCTGGATCATCTTTGAGATGTTCTACACTTTGATTGGAGTCCACCTGTGGCAAATTCAATTGATTGAACATGATTTGGAAAGGCACACACTTGTCTATATGAGGTCTCACAGCTGAAAATGCATATCAGAGCAAAAACCAAGCCATGAGGTCAAAGGAACTGCATGCAGAGCTCAGAGACAGGATTGTGTCGAGCCACAGATCTGGGAAAGGCTAAAAAAAATTTCAGCTGCACTGAAGGTTCTCAAGAGCACAGTGGCCTCCATAATTCTTAAATGAAGGAAGTTCGGAACAACCAGGACTCTTCCTAGAGCTGGCCGCCCGTCCAAACTGAGCAACTGGGGGAAAGGGCCTTGGTAAGAGAGGTGACCAAGAACCCAATGGTCACTCTGGTTGAGCTCCAGAGATCACGTGTGGAGATGGGAGAAACTTGCAGAAGGACAACCATCACTGCAACACTCCACCGATCTGGGCTTTGTAGCAGAGTGGCCAGACGGAAGCCTCTCCTCAGTGCAAGCCACATAAAAAAGCACCTAAAGGACTCTCAGATTGTGCAAAATAAGATTCTTTGGTCTGATGAAACGAAGATTGAACTGTTTGGCCCCAATTCCAAGCGTCATGTCTGGAGGAAACCAGGCACCACACAATACTATCCCATCGGTGAAGCATGGTGGTGGTAGCATCATTCTGTGTTTTTTTTTCAGTGGCAGGGACTGGGGGACTGGTCAGGGTTGGAGGAAAGCTGAACACAGCAAAATATAGAGATATCCTTAATGAAAACATGGTCCAGAGCGCTCAGGACCTCAGACTGGGCCGAAGGTTCACCTTGCAACAGGACAATGACCCTAAGCACACAGCCAAGACAACACAAGAGTGGCTTAGGGACAACTACTTATGTCAATGTGATATTTCAGTTTTTTCTTTTTAATAAATTTGCAAAGTTAACAACAATGTGGTTTTTGCTTTGTCATTATGGGATATGGAGTGTATATTGATGTGAAAAAAATAAATAAATAATTTAAAGCATTTTAGCATAAGGCTGCAACATAACAAAATGCTGGGGTCTGAATACTTTCTGAATGCACTGAACTTTGTTCTCAGATACCCTCAAATTATCAAGTTAATATAAAAAATGGACTCCTTTTTGGTTGATTTCACCTAGGCCATGCAGGCTGTTAGTTAATATTAACCACTAGGCAAAAAGCTCTTTATTTTAGGCTACTGTTGCATGGTAATGCAACCCTTTAAAAGTCTTGTTGTAATTTAAAGGTGCTGTAAGAGATTTTTTTATGTAATGATATGCAGAAAATGTTCCTACTTTCTGAAATATATAATTGAAATAAGTGTCCTGAGATATCTCACTGGTCTCTATGATTAGTAGATTGTCTAAACAGCAAACAAAAATGTGTCCGCGGGCCGCTGTCAGATTCTTTTATAAGCCCATCAGAAGACTTCAGATTCAGAACAGTTGAAGGCGCTATTTTGCTACGTTTTTTTTGAAAACTGTGAGAAGGCACACTACTGCTCTTCTGCTCAGTTACGGTCTCAATGGTACATCTTTGGGTTGGGTAATGTGACGATATACAGTATATCGTAGCAATGAAATAAAGTGTCAGTTGATAGAGATTTTTCTGTATCGTGTACATCGCGATATGTAAATATGCACTTGTGAGGCATGTGCGCATCTATCAGTGGGCAGGGCTTCATGGGAGACTGAGATAATGGAAAAAAAAAGCAAGGACAGGAAAATTGTCCTTCAGATATTCCTATATACTCTTTAGATGATTTAAATAATTTAGAACCTAATGAAGTGTTTATTTTCATTGGATATTTTTTTAAATTTATGTGATATTTTCTTAGTTGCATTGCTTTGAGAAGATGTTGAATTTCTTGAGGAAAGTTTATAATAATAATATTGGTAAATAACAGCCTGAAATGTGGCATAATGTGAATTTTAGCATTATGGTTGATTTAAAACCAAGTTGTGAGATGGTTTGTTTTTTACCTTGACAATGTTTGTCAAGTTGTAAAAAGAGAAAATTTGTAAAAGAGGAGGTAGTTTTTATTTATAAAATATTTAATTCACTGACTGGATTATCCAAAAATAGGTATTACAATATGGTTATTTAATAAATAATCAAATTTTTATTGATTTTCCAGAAGAAAAAAAAAACATTACTATATTGTGATATGTATAATCTTGATTTAAAATTATTAATATTGTGATATAAGATTTTGGTCATATTGCCCACCCCTCGTACAACGGTATCTTTGGAGTGTGGGGTTTTGAAAAGAGGGGGCTAAGTTCCAGAATGGCTAACATCGCTTACAGCACCTTTAATCTCAGTTAACGTCAGTAGTGTCAGAATACATCAAGATGCTTTAGAGGGTACACTTGAATTTTAGCCTCTGCATCTCAGTCAGACTGATCACACTGTGAATTTGGTGACAGGAGGTTGAAAGTTTGCTGGCAAAATCCGTCTGTGCTTCCCAAAATTAAATCCACTGGCCCTAGTGGCTGAAGCTGAAAGGGTTAAAATGTGAAATGTCCAGTTTGGTGCCAAAAGCAAGTTGTATTTTTATTTGTAAATGATGCATATTTTATTAACATTACACCCAAACCCCAACCCTAAACCTAATTGTCAGTGAAGCAAAACTGTAATTTTAGAGCTAAAATGCAACCTCCGAATTGGAGGTGGTGTTTCAGAAGGGGTGTAGTTCTCTACAATCCACTGCAACTTGGAATCAAGTCTGGAGTTCCAATACAATTGGAGAGAGCTTTCTGTTACTTTTAAGCTACCGGCTACTCTTGCATGGCCATCAATGAAGAACCAGGCTTTTGCCAGCATAATGGTGCAGTTATAGCATCTACCAGTAATGGCTGGTCTGGCTCCATTTTGGTACGGAATGCCCACTTTTTGTGAATTTGTGGATAAAATCAAATCCCACTCCACACGTTTTTCTCATTGAATATTGTTTTTGACTCCGAAACACATCACATTATGGATAGAAATTGGGTTGTGAATTCCATTTCATGTTGACTTTAAACCAAAAGTGCTTTTTCAGATGGATTAAGAATCAACAAAACAATCCAAACCACAACAATCATCACTACTTCATGGTCACACCACCCTATTTCCTCCATTTTGCCTCATGTTATCCTGTGCCTGCCACTCCCAAACCTGTGTGTGATTGTGTTAATGCTGCCTTTAAGTCTTCCTTGGAAGCTCCTACTTATGATTTCAGAAAATTCAGTATGCATCCAAGCAGTGGTTGAATTATAAAACAATTTCAAAGGGGATGGTGGTCAAACAAATAAGGTTGTCTGAGGAGTTAAAAATAAAAAAATCTTTATAAAAAAATCTAGTTTAAATAGAAACTAGTGTGTTAGAAATGTAATCTTTAAAAAACCTTTACAGCATTTTCTACAAAATTGTTTAAAATTTTAAAAATGTCATGTGGTCTAACCATAGAGTAAAAGGTAATGTAATACTTTCTTTGAGAGGATAAATAATTAAATCTTTACTTTAAAAAAAAGTTTTGAAACATATTTTTCTAGGTAATTGTTTTTATATACATATTATGAAAATATAAAAATATGTTCAAAAATATGACTACATTTTCTCATGGTTACACCACATGATCAGAACAAAATGTGCCTTTTCATAAAAAATATATTTTTTAAAAACTTCACGCTGTTTTGAGGGTCTCAAGGTGTCCACTCTGTTTTATGGTCAACATAAACAACAAATACATGTTGGTTACACCACATGACTTTGATTTTGTGGACAAAAGTGTTTTTAAAAATGAATCATATTTTAAAACAATTGTTTCACTGCTTATTTTTTTTAAAGAAATAACAATAAAAGATTATTCTGCTGTAGTCATGCCAACATTTATTATTTCAAGAATTTCAGCTTTTAATGAGCCTTTTTTCTGTTTCTGGACACCACATGACATATTTTACTTTAAGCCTCAGAAAACATATCAATATGACATTTAAAATATTCTCAAGAGGTGCATTCAAGTGAATGTTTAGTGTGAATTGCATTTTTATGTATTTTTAGTTTAATAGATCTGGGGTGGGGAAAATGAGCGTCACGTCATTGACCCTTAAACTTGGCCATAATATACACCTGTTACCCTCTGTTATTGTATTTTATGATACATTTTGTGAATAAAATCCATGTTATGATCATGAAAGAAACAGACACACACACACACACACACACACACACACACACACACACACATTTGTTTCTACTCCAATAACCAAACTATATACTTGGGCTGTTTATATGAAGGATGCTTAAACAGTGGTGCAAAAAGATGTTATACACACAAAAGCGTTTTATGGGTGAAACCCTGAAAATTATTTAAATTAAAAACATGTTCATGTTGTAACTGTACATTTGTCATCTTACCTTCTGTTCTCTTCTTTTTAAAGAAAGACAAAATATTTCCTCTAACTGTTCTCTTTGCCATTTCTGTAAGTCCGTGAAACTTTTGAAAACTTCCATTACATTCAGTGGTGTAAATTTCTTGTGAACACTAAGAAGGAAAAGTCAACCCATTGTCGCTAAACACCGACATACCTGTTTGCCGGTGTTTTTGCGGTGGAGAGAGAGCTTGCACGCTCATGGTTGCCAGATTGCATGACTAAAGCATCACACTGGCAGAATATTTCCAAACTGTGTAAGTGTAAATATCTGATTGAGGGATTTAACCTCTTGAAATCTGACAACTCCAAACATGTCGAAATCTAATTCTGGTCGGCTAATCGCCAATATTTAAAGTCTGTTATTTATCAAACAAAGAGAATTATATTTTACTTGCATGATTAGTTCTATGTAATACATGACACAAGTGATCTAAAGGGGATTGTAAGGGGGCATGGTGGTTTTAGAAAGGGGATTGTTTTTGGTATTTCTTGCAACAATGAGGATGGCATCCCCTCGCATCCCCTCTCAACTCGAGCCCTGCATCCAAGTGATTTTGGTCAGAATAAAATCGATACAATGTGAAATATTTTCTCACTTTATTACTACTCGACAAAGACTTAAAGAACATTTAGCGCTATTGTAACAAAATGAAGAGCAAATATGTGCAATTAGTGTGTAATTCATGCTTTATTCATATATTTCATCAGTTTGGTGCTGCCCCACATAATAGTGGAAATGTAGTTTTGACACACAAGCCTGTCGGCTCTTAAACCAGCTAGCTTTATTGCTATTCTTCATCAATTGCACACAAAATGTAGATAAACTAAATTGCACAGTCAGCATTCACCATTACATCTTATTATAATGGATACCATTTTGCTTTCGCAGTGATTCTTTAACTGATAATTAAAAATCCTGAGTTTTTAATACTGGTTGTTACCACTATCATTCAAACATGACTTGAAGGCAGCATTAGCACCTGTTAGCCTCAGCGTTAGGTGGTTCTGCATGTTTGATGACTTGCAGTCTGTCTCAGTCTCATACAGGGAGTGAGTCGTCGTCCAATAGCAGAAAAGAGATGCTTCCCAAACCCATCACCATTGTGACCAGTGAGTCCTCCTCTACCTGTTTTGTGCGCTCTACAGAGGAGTTTGTGTATGGAACAGGCCATGCTGTTACGACACAGACCCCAGCCCAGGTAAACTATTTCCCTTGATTTCCAATCAGAACTCCACATATTTCTACAAAATTGACATGCCCGTCATTCAACATACATTTTACGTTTGTTTATTAATTACTTGTCTAATTTACTGATGCTTTCAGCTACCAACAGGAACACTCTCAGCTTGATTTAACAGGAGCTTACTATGTTTAAAGGTGAAGTGTGTAATTTATGCACCACTAAGGTCACCAACTGACCAATCAGAATTGCTAAAATCTTCCATTGGTTGGTCAAACACACCAAATTCACACCATTGGTTGAGGAAATGTTGCTGTGTCGGGCTGGTCAGGATGCTCAAACAAACATAAGCTGTGTCCCAAATGACGCACTACACACTGTGCACTTACGCTATGCACCAGCAATTTAGTGTATGAATTTTCGAAGGGTAGTATCGTCTCAAATGGAGCATTAACATTTTTTTTCCCAACACGGAAGCATTCAACCTCAGTTAGCCAACCTCAGTCTAAAACTTATATCTCAAATGAATTACATATTGAGATAGCATGGGTTAATGGTAAAGCATTCAACCCAAATGTGTAAGGTGCTGCCTTCACAGAAGTTGTTACCTGTCAGATTCACCATTACTTACAACTGTTTTATCAGACCAGCATCGAGGCCAACTGACACTGTCCCGTCGTCTACGTAGGACAAGCCTCAACCACAGAGCACAAGAAGTTTCCAACATTCCACACTGGTTTTTTTTTGTGGAATTTTTTTGTTTAAATAAGTACAGTACATCATCTGGGTCAGTGGCCAAAGATTGGCCAAATTGTAATCCGACGCACTGCGAGGCGATCGTCTGTGATTTTCGTGACAGGTATAATAACGTATAACGTGCGAGGAAGGGCAGCTGGTGGACTTTCTGATGAAAGATGGTGCCCCCAGGGGAGTTGGTGTACTGATCCGGGTACTTGTAGTGATCTTTTTCTTGGTACATTTTCAGTGTGGTCACACTATTCACACTACTTACACTACAAAATGGTGTAGAATAGTGCAGAAGTATGCGATTTGGGACGCAGCTAGCTCAATGTTTTGAAAGTGTCACAGTGTGTTGAATCAACCTACGAATTACTTAGAGTTGACTTTGTATATAAGGCTGGGATAGGAGAAAATATTTAGCCTGGGGCTGCTTATTATTGATCATAGTGGCGAAACTGTGCAAAAAGGCCATGCTGGAATTTCTATAGTATAGAGACTCTGTTGAAAATTGCAGTGACAGAATTTTCCTCCTCATCTCACTACAGATCCACACCCGACCTACCCAGCACCAGCTCACCCAAGTTACGGCTGTGTTGAACCCTCCAGCACCTCCTCCGCCACCTCCAGCTCCCCCAACTCCTCCCATAGTGCCCCCCACTGCCTCTCCCCTCTCTCCACTCTCACCCACCATCTCCCTGCTGGAGGAGGGTGACCTCCGCAGTCTTGACCCATGCAAAGACCTATGGGGAACACGCGGATACGAGGACTACCGACGCGCCGGTGTTACACGGACCAAGGTGGGGGGGCTGACGGGGGGCGTGGTCGTGGGAGCCGGCCAGGACAAGACGGAGCTTTGCGTGGTGCGCTTCGAGAAAGAACTGGCCGGCGTGGGCACCACAGACTGCGAGGTCACCGTCATGCTGGACACCAAAGGTCACTCTTCACCCACTTGCATGCCCAACGCTGTGCCCGGGGTGCCCTCTGCCGGCAGCTCCCCACAGGAGACGGGCAAAGGCTCGCCCTCTCCATGCTGCATCCACACCTCGCTCGCCACGCCCCGCTCTCGGACTCGCAAGCGAGGGGGCGGCGGAAGCAGCGCAGGAGGGGAAGCCATCTCGCCCGACGACGACAGCTCCTGCCCTCAAGGCTCATCCTCCTGCTCGTCGCGCTGCGTGTACTGCCGTTCTGTCTTCAGTGCCTCCGAGAATGGACGAGGCCGTTGCCGGGATGCTCCCGACCCGGCGCTACACTGCCTGCGCCAGTGGACATGCGTGTGGTGCGCGGAGAGCCTGCTCTACCACTGCATGTCGGACTCTGAGGGCGAGTTCTGGGAGCCGTGCTCGTGCGAGGACTCGATGGGAAGGCGGCCGCACCCGCTGTGCTGCGCCCGCTGGATGGCACTGCTGGCGCTGTCTATTTTCGTGCCCTGCATTTGCTGCTATCTACCCCTGCGCGCATGCCTGCGCTGTGGGGAGAGATGCGGCTGCTGCGGAGGAAAGCACAAGGCCGTGCGATGAGGCCTGATGGGGGGAGGGATTTGGGGAGGGAGGGTGGGTCTTGTTTTGGTGGTGAAGGGAGCACAAAGACATTGTTGTCATTCAAGAAACAGCTCTAGAGCCAGGTCTCCTACATAAACCTTCACAATTATATCCCCTCCCCCCTCCACGGCTGTCTGCTGCATTCTGCTCTTTCTATTCTTTACCTGGACCCTTAATGGTCGTACCAATTTTGGGTGCATGGGCAGAAGAGATGATTCCGGTGGTCTCTAAGTCTGAGCTCTCTTATTTCCTGGTTTTTGGGGTCATGGGGTCATCTCTGGGAGGTGGGGAGTGAATGGGGATCAGTGACGTGTAAACTGTTTCAATTGTTAGTTTTCTTTTTTTTATTTAGGGAGAAAATACGAGATGAAAAACATGTTTATAGGTATGGATATCAGACCTTTTATGATTATCTTATTTTACTTGAACTCTTGAAAGATTTTCAATATTTTTTTAATTGGTTTAATGAAGACACTCCCCTTTTACCTCTAATTTACTGAGTTTTACCTCAATGTCCTGAGGAGAGGAAGACAGATAGAGAAAGAGACACTTGTTTTGGGGCCTGTGTGCTGTGGTGAAGTTTTGTATATGAACAGAACATATTGTGAAGGAGAACATTTTCATACTGTACCACTTTCAGTTGTTTAAGAACAGGGAACATGACTGGATCCAGTATGATATCAGACACAGTCAAGTAGAGGTTTAACCAAAACCACTTTCACCACATGCGGACATAGACATGCTCATTCTTCTGTCATAAATATACATGTATTTAACTTGCCAACAACCAAGAATGTTGCCAATATTTCAATTGTAGACCAAAAAACAGTGGAAGGATAACCTTGACCAGAAACTGCCGAACATTTGCTCAGCAAATGTGAACTGAGGCCTTGAAATGTAGTTGTAGACACCACCAAAAATACAGTGCAATTAGTGATTAGAAAGACAAACTATAAATGAGCAAATGATTGTTGTGTATGACACAACACTTTGACTTTACCTGTTAGTATGGAAACAATAGAAGTCCTCAATCATTAACTATAATGGGTTATACCGCACCTCAAGTGTGATTTTGGGCCCTTTCACAGTGAAGAAATTCAACAAATCAGTTCAAACGCTGCCTGGCGTAAGAGTTTTGACCTCAAAGTCTTTAGAAATATTGTTTTAAAATATCTCAAAGCTGCTATTTAAATTCCCATAAACTTGTCTTTACCTCTGCTGCTACTAATAGGATATTGAAATCAGACAACCCATGATTTAGACAATGCCCCTAAATCATGTCAGAGGAAAAATATCTAACTCCAAAAAAGGTTTCCATTTACTGTGTCAGGGAGTGTCAAGTTACATAGGAATCAAAGTTGTATTAAACTCTGATTAGAGTCACTTTAAAAGAAAAAGGGTTCTAAACACATGCATTGCATATCATTATCCAAGTTCCACCTGGACTCATTTCAGTCCATTTTTAAAGACACATTTTAAAATTTAAGACATTCTCTCGCACACATTCACACTTTCTGGGCAGAATATTAGACATGAGTAGAGAAACACTAAAAGACCCAAAACTAGCACTGGAGAAAAAAAATAAAATAAAAGAGAGAGAACTTTGAGAGATGAGACCACCTTTGAGGGCCCTAGTCATACATCCTATTAATAAATGTGCCTTTTGTTTTATTTAACCAATAACCTATCATTTCTAAGTAACGACGTAACTAAATACTCATTTTCTTTTCTTTTTTTTGGGGGGGAGGGGGGGTTGTTTATTTCTGCCAATGTGCATATTTTAATGTATCTATTAGTTTGACAAGTAATCAATGGAAAATATTACCTGTTTATATATTTATTGAGATATTTATTCTAATTCTTTATTTATTTTTGGAGACGGGTTTTTATTTTCTGTGCTGTCTTCTCTGACTTTGTGCCAATTTGCTGCTTTGAGGTGTTACATATCGTGGGTTTGTATCATTAATTAAACCCTAACTCTATATTTTAATGAAAAGTTTGCACTCTGAATCCTGTTTACATGTTTTTGATTCTATGTGTTTATGTACAGCACAATGCATTAGTTAAGTCATACTGCAATACTTCCAGCATAACTGAAACTTAATATATGACTTACACATAACCACCATACTGTATCAGTGTAGTGTAGTAGAGTACAAGACTGCAATAGTGCATTATGCTGCATTCAAATATTCATTATTAATAGGGTGAATCTCACAAAAAAAGAATGAAAGAAAATGACGCCTGTTTAAGGACCATTACGAATTTTTTTGCATTGTGATACTGTACTTTCTAACATTGCACTGTAATGTGAAAAAGATCTCATTTTTATTATTATAATACAGTAATGAAAATCATGCTGTTCAGACAGCATTTTTTTTTTTTTTAATCAGTATAGATTAAATTCAGTACAACCAGTACTACAATGATGTATGCTTACATTATAAATCATTATTTTATTCCATTACAAAAAAGAGAATGACATTTTCATTTTTCAAATTATTTGTGATAAAAATACTTTCACAGTGCAAAATCTTAATGGTCTCGGTGACAGTGCTCAGTGGGTAGCACTGTCGCCTCACAGCAAGAAGGTCCCCGGTTTGAGTTCCGGCTTACCCAGGGGCCTTTCTGTGTGGAGTTTGCATGTTCTCCCTGTGTTCATGTGGGATTCCTCTGGGTGCTCCGGTTTCCCCTAAAGTCCAAAAACATGCAGGTTACGTGACATGGAAACTCTAAATTGCCCGTAGGTGTGAGTGAGAGTGTGAATGTGTATGTCTCTGTGTGTTTTCCCTGTGATGGACTGGCCACCTGTCCAGGGTGTTTCCCTGCCATTGGCCCGAGACAGCTGGGATAGGCTCCAGCTTTACCTGTTACCCTACATAGGACAAGCGGCTATAGAAGATGGATGTTCTGGACATACTGTATTTATCAGTTTTAATGAGATTCACTCAATAACCGCTGTTACCACTAGATGGAGGCAATTTTCACCAAACACATTCTTGATTGTCCACAAGGGGGCGCATCATTAGTGTTATGCAATTTCAGGACCAACTCAATCAAATGCCATGAGAATGATTACATAAAGAAAGTGTTCACAAAAACATTTATTAAAAAAACTATAACCGTACATAAGCATTTTTAGATTCAGCACCATGTTATAATTAACCACGAATGAGCTCAATGTATCCTACTGCAGGAAAAATAAAATATTGTTTGGCGGTGAATGAATGTGGATCAAATAAAGATAGACAGAGCTCAGAGTGAAGCATCTACCCGTGTGTGAGCTCACGACAGGTGCTGACGTTTGTGTTTTAGGATCTCTGTTGAGGTGAGAGTCAGGTCTTTATTACAGATGTCACAGTGGTAGACCCTGGTCAGACCAGATGAAGACGATGAAGAAGTCTTTACGCTGTCAGACTCTGTGTAGAAAAAGCAAAGTAGAAACATTTACAACTTGGAAGTGATTAGGGATATCACTAGGTATCATTGGAGCATCCTCTTTCTCACCTTCCTCAGGCTGCTGTTCCTCCAGTGGTCTGCAGGTGGCCTGATGCTGCATGCGCTCCAAGGGCGTCAGGGGCATGTACAGGTCACAGTGAGGGCAGCTCCAAAAAGTTCGCAGACATTCACTGTACAGGTCCTTAGAGTCCTAGATCACACGTACATTAAAAACGCAGAATAATAAGCCCTCTGTGGCCAGTAACTAGGTGTTCGTTCAACTAATGTGCACTGGCGGACAGCCATAATTTGTATTAAAATTGAAATAAATAACTTCCACACAATAAACATCTTTTTTTAAATTATTATAGTTTTAAAAATGTAATTCATATTTTATGATTATTTTTTTATATATATATTTTAAGATGAATGTCTGAAAAATCATTGAATGTGTCCATTTATCAAAACAAAAAAAGAGAGATAAAAATCAACCCCTGGGACATAAAGTGTCCGTAGTTAAAGAAACACCCAATTCATACATTTTTATTTTATGAATTTCAGACATTTTACTAGAGGACTGTTAAAAAAGAGAGGGTTTTTGAGTGGTTGTAGCGACAACTCCCCCTGTCAGAGAAAATGATGTACATGAAGAGAGCACTTACACACAGACAGTTGTAGGTGAAGTAGCGACATAAGCGCAGGCCTCCTTTAATGGGATCTGGCTCTGCCTTCATGCCCGGGAACAGAGAACCAAGTGCTGAAGCAGAGGAGAGATCTGAGTCCTGCTGGGGTCCGATGTACAGGTTCTGAGACTGCAGTGCTGATAAACGGCTCAGACTGTAAGTAACCTAAATATACAAGACATCAGCCTGTAGCTTAGGATCTTTTTACAACTGCAAGGTGCAAGTATAGTAAAGGTCTAAAATTAGATCTATTGTTTGACATTACCTCAGTATACAGCAGAAATCGCACAAGTCCCTCACAGAGCTTCTCCATCTCCCTGCGGGATGTTTTGGGTCCCCCCAGCCCAACCCCAGCTGTGGAACCTGGACCACCCTGGCTCAGCTGGGACTGAAGTAGCCTCTCCCATTCCCCCCGCAGAGTGAGAGCAGAGGAGAGAACCTTTAGGGCCATCTCTCCGTCAGTCAACCCCAGCTCCAACCAGCCATCCACCACCACACGCGTGCAGTCTGCATTAGTGTCCACAGAGTTGGCCACCAGAAGCAGGGCCTACAGAGAGAGATTATAACAAGTCTGGAGGTAAACATCTGACAAACTGACCATCAGGATACATGAGGCCTCTGAGTGACTGATGTGTGGAGTTTTACATTCAGTTCAAACAGTCATTAAGGCACTTGGTTCAAAAGCCAAATAAGAAAGATCTTAATTATATAATCCAACAGAACACAACAGAATGGAATAGAATAGAACACAAAAGAATAGAATAGAACAGAACACAACAGAATGGAGTAGAACACAAAAGAATAGAACCGAATAGAACGGACCAGAACACAACAGAACCGAATAGAACAGAACAAAATACAATAGAAAAGAATAGAATGGAATAGAACTGAACTGAATAGAGCAGAGAAAAAGAGTATAACAGAACAGATTAGAACACAACAGAATAGAATAAAAGAGACCAGAAGAGCAAAACACAATAGAATATAGCAGAACAAAAAATAACCGAACATAACTAAACAGAATATAAAACATCACAACAGAACAGAAGAGCAGAACACAATAGAATAGAATAGAATTGAACACAACAGAACTGAAAAAAGAAGAATAGAATAGAAAGAAAAGAACAACAGAATAGAGTGGAAAATAACAGAACTTTATAGAGCAGAACATGATAGAACAGAAAAGAATAGATTAGATTAGAACCCAAAAGAATACAATAGAATAGAACTGAAGAGAACAAAACACTGCAGAATAGAATAGAAGAGGTAAACACAATAGAATAGAATAGAACTGATTTTGAATAGAACACAACACAACAAAGTAGAATTGGACAGGACAGAACACAACAAAATAGAATAGAATAATCAGAACAAAAAAAACAAACAAAAACAGGACACAATCAAATAGAATAGAACACAACAGAAAAGAATGGAAAACAACAGAACAGAATAGAGCAGACAGAGTAGAAAAGAATCGAGAACAGATCACAAAAGAATGGAATAGAATGGAACAACCAAATAGAATGGAAAGTAACAGAATTTTATAGAGCAGAAAGAAGAATAGAAAAGAACAGATTAGAACAGAATAAAGCAGAACACAATCGAATAGAACACAACAGAAGAGAATAAAGAAGACAGAATAGAATGGAAAATAACAGAAGATTATAGAACAGAAAGAAATAATAGAAAAAAGGAAAATAGAACAGAACAGAGCAGAACACAGTAGAAAACAGAACAGAATTGAAATTGAACAGAACACAGTGTAGAATTGGACAGAACAGAGTACACCAAAATAGAATAGAATGCATCAGAACAGAAAAGCAGAACACAATCAAATAGAATAGAACATGACAGAATAGAAAAGAACACAATAAAACAGAATTGAATGGAATAGAACAGAATACAATTGAATAGAACAGAACAGAACCAAACACAACAAAATAGAATAGAAAAGAATAAGATAGCATAGAATAGAATAAATCAAAAATAACAAAGCAGAATACAATCAAATAGAAAAGAACATGATGGAATCGAACAGAATGGAAAACAACAGAAGTGAATCAAGCAGACAGAACAGAACAGAATCTAGAACAGATCACAATAGAATGAAATAGAATGGAACACAACAGAACAGAACCAAGATCAGATCTAGAACAGATCACAATAGAATGGAATAGAATGGAACACAACAGAATAGAATGAAAAATAAAAACTTTATAGAGCAGAAAAAAGAACAGAAAAGAACTGAATAGAACACAATAGAATACAACAGAATGGATTAGAAAGGAACACAATGTAGAGCTGGACAGGACAGAACATAACAAAATAGAATAGAATACATCAGAACAGATAAGCAGAACACAATAAAAGAGTATACAACACAACAGAATAAAATGTAAAACAACAGAAAAGAATAGAGCAGAAAGAACTGAACAGAATTGAGATCAGATCCGGAACAGATCACAAAAGAATGGAATAGAACAGGGGGGCCTGGGTAGCTCAGTGGTAAAAGACGTTGGCTACCACCCCTGGAGTTCGGTAGTTTGCTAGTTCCAATCCCAGGGCGTGCTATGTGACTCCAGCCAGGTCTCCTAAGCAACCAAATTGGCCCGGTTGCTAGGGAGGGTTGAGTCACATGGGGTAACCTCCTCATGGTCGCTATAATGTGGTTCGTTCTCGGTGGTGAGTTGAGAACGGATGCCGCGGTGGATGGCGTGAAGCCTCCACTACGCGCTATGTCTCCATGGCAACACGCTCAACAAGCCATGTGATAAGATTCACGGGTTGATGGTCTCAGACGCGGAGGCAACTGAGATTCATCCTCCGCCATCCGGATTGAGGCGAATCACTATGTGACCACTTAAAAGCGCACTGGGAATTGGGCATTCCAAACTGGGAGAAAAGGGGAAAAATCCCCCCCCCCCAAAAAAGAATGGAATAGAACAGAACACATTGGAATAGAATGGAACATAACAGAATTGAATAGAGCAGAAAAAATTAATAGAATAGACCACAACAGTATATATTAGATAAGAACACAATAGAAGTTAATAGAACAGAACAGATTCCAACACAACAAAATAGAACAGAACAGAACAAGATAGCATAGAATAGAACACATAACAACAACATAAGAGCAGAAAACTGTAGAATAGAATAGAACAGAATTTAACAGAACATAACACAATACAATAAAAAAGATTAGAACAGGAAAGAGATAGAACAGAACAGAACAAAACACAATATTCACTCAACTCATGGTCATTTTACTGACCTGCAGTGCTGGAATCCGAACACAGTTTGAAACATAAGGTTTGTTTGTTTCTAGTAGAGTAACAAAGGCTAGCAACTGGTGCCTATTGCTCTGCCCTTTATCAGCACCTACAGAGAGAGAGAGAGAGAGAGAGAGAGAGAGCAATTGGAGAAAGAGAGATTCATTCTACAACAATGAAATGTACAATGCACAACATTAAAGAGAAGAGAATCAGTCTAAGGTCTAATAGTGTAAATTTTGTCTTATTGCAAAAATGACAGTGTACCAAACTCGCTGGACTCATGCTCAGGGACATGCAGAGCTTCCGGGTCACTGGCAAACACGCTGGTAGGGTGGATCACAACACCTAGCTTATTTCGCGTGTGGAACACCTAAGACCAAAAAGATGACATTGACATCCAATTCGTCAACATCGTTCCAATTCTATATAAAGTTACCTTAGATTACTGTGCAGACATGTGAATGAGTGACTATTGTTTATTGTGTGCAGTTAGCCGTTACCTGTTCGGAGTCTTTGCGGGTTGCGTTATGTTCATCTGGTATGGCCAGCTGTGGGTAAAGACCACGGCACAGCACCAGTTTGAGCAGAGCCTGCTTCCGTGATGACAGCTCTGCACTGGCATATGCAGCTTCCTGCAGCTCATTTACATTGTGACGCAACTTGAACTTCACCTCCTGTAAGCGTCAGACAATCAGTCTGTGAATCTCACAAAGCCTGTAATTCTTTTGCATTATTTTTATCACAATTAAGCACATTTCCCTTTTTATTACTGTAATGCAAAATATATGCAAATATATTATTTAAATATATTTTTATAATATGGTCATATACAGTATGTTATTCTGTCTTAATCCGTAAGTTATCGTGTCTGGATAAAGACTACTGTGAATCTGTCAAATTAAATGAGGCACCTGTATGTCGACAGTCTGTCCAGCTTTGTCTTTGTCCTTTTTGCTCGAACCTGCTCCCTCCCCATCAGACCCAGATGAGCCATCTTCCTCCAGCCCCTCCTCCAGACGTAGAACTTTCCTCTTGGTGTTCTCCTGGAGCTCATGATCACGTTTAAGCTGGTGCAGCTTCTGCCTCTCTGTCAGTCTCTCTCTGCGCCTGGCTCGATCCTGCGGTTTCGCCCTACCGCCCGGATCAGCCTCCAGCAGACCATGACTCCGCAGCAGTTCCTGTAGAGAACCAGATGACAAATAATGGAGATCAATCGGAGGTGTAAGTGGACCAGGTATGGGTTTGGAATGTTCAATTGGGTGGAAGCTTTATCTAACTGAAGCTTAAAGACACCATGAAATCAAAAATACGGTAAACGGACTAATAATATTGATGACTCATTTTGCACTTGGGGGCGTATTCAATTTAATATACATTCATTGTAAGAAAACTGCTCACTTTAAACTGTCGTCTAAGGTTGACCATCTCGTATAGCCTCTGTTCCTCCAGCCCTCTCCTTCTGCACCACTTCCTGGAGCCACTTCCTCTGTCTCCTTTCACCTGGTAAAGGAGAGACGTCACAGCACTGAATATACTAGCGCTTATACTCAGTCAAATGGCAAGACTGACCTGCACCCAGGCATTAAAGGTGTTGAGCAGTGTAAAGGGGTCTCCTTGGTTGTTGTTCAGGGGTTGGCGAGCAGTTGAACAGTCAGGGTTGTGCTGAGCACTGCGCAGGAACGGAGACTGAACACTCAACGCAGCGGCAACAGTTAACACTGGCTCCACCAGGTTAAAGACTGAACCCAAAACCAACATTTTTCCTGAACAAGAACATATACACAGTACGATTAACATATTGTGTAAACTGGACTGTTTGAGGGTGAATCTCACAAAGCCTATCAAGGAACTGTCCAGGTCATATTTCACCCCAAAATCAAAAGAAATAAATAAGAATTAATATTTTGTAGAAGGAAAATGAAGACTGTTTTACGAAACATTTTTTTTTTTTTTTTTTTTTACATTGTATGACATTATTTGCATGGCATTTAAGCAACTTAAATTTCAAATGTTAAACAAAAATTTTAATCTGTAAAACTTAAATACCTAAAGCACTTAAAAGGATAGTTCACCCAAAAATGAAAATACTCTCATCATTTTCTCACCTTCATGCCATCACACTTTCTTCTACTGAACACAAACAATTGTTTTTAGAAGAATATCTCAGCTCTGTAGGTTCATACAATGCAAGTGAATGGTGACCAACATTTTGAAGCTCCAAAAAGAACATAAAGGCAGCATAAAAGTAATCCATATGACTCCAGTGGTTTAATCAATGTCTGCAGTCTCCTTGGCGGTCATGATTTCAAGCTCGATTACAGGGCGTCAAGCGCTAGAAAGTGTAATCGAGTTTAAAATCATGATAGCCTCCTGAGACTCTAGCGTGACTGCTGTGCATTTTCCATTTCCCTTTTTGATTTGTAATTAGTAGCCCCTAATAAACAAGCAAAAAAAAAATTGTTTTTTTTTTTTATAGACCAAATAGTATTCCTAAAAAATGTATGTCCACATATGTGGACAGTGGGAATACGTTGTGAAATTTAAAATAATACCAAGCTATAGAAAGTCTGTTTTTTTAATCAAATTTTTTTATTATGTTTCCAGGTGTGTTGCTTATTCATGCTTTTGAGACATTACAGAAATTAGCATAAATATTTCTGATTCAAAGTAATGGCCAGAATCATCCAATCACTGCCATCCATGTTAAAATAAAATTTTGCATGAAAAATACTGAATCTATGTACTGATTACACTGTGTAACATTTTTATTTTCTTCTGTTTTTTGTTCCTGGGTAGCAAGTGTTATTTCCTAATTGCTTATGCCCCAAAAGTATAGTAAATGGCTATTATTCCCCACAAACTTTGCTTTTGTGACCAGGACAGTGATATTTAGAAATGTACCTATTTCCAATGAGAAAACGGGCGAATTTGTGCCTTCGTTCACATAAAGTCAGAAAAAAACAACAACATATGAATCCAAATTAACATGTATTTATACTAAAGTAATATTCAAAGCCGTGCTGCCCCATAATGGTAACAAGTACCTGTCTCTTCCCCTGGCTCAGTTGGTGCACCTCAAAGAGGATTACAACAGCATCAAGACCTTGCTGGACGCCCTGAAGTATGATAAGTATGTCTGGGAGGTCATAGGAGACTTCAGAATGGTGGCATTCCTGATGGGTCTCCAAGGTGGTTTTACCAAGTTTCCCTGCTATCTTTGCCTTTGGGATAGCAGGGACACCAAGGCGCACTACCACAGGTGGGACCGGCCACAGTGGACAGAGTTCTCTGTGGGGAGGAACAACGTCAAGTGGGAGCCACTGGTGGACCCATGGAAGGTGCTGATGCCACCTCTGCACATCAAATTGGGCCTTATCAAATAATTTGTCAGAGCTCAGCGAGTACTGACGCCAACTATCACCCCTGGAGTCGTGAGTTTGAATCCAGGGCATGCTGAGTGACTCCAGCCAGGTCTTCTAAGCAACCAAATTGGCCTGGTTGTTAGGGAGGGTAGAGTCACATGGGGTAACACCTCAAGGTTGCTATAATGTGTGGTTCTCGCTCTCAGTGTAGTGCGTGGTGAGTTGTGCATGGATGCCGCAGATAATAGCGTGAAGCCTCCACACACGCTAAGTCTCTGCGGTAACATGCTCAACAAGCCACGTGATACGATGCACGGATTGACAGTCTCAGACGCGGAGGCAACTGAGTTTCGTCCTCCACCACACAGATTGAGGCGAGTCACTATGCCACCACGAGGACCTAGAGCGCATTGGGAATTGGGCATTCCAAATTGGGGAGAAAAAAGAAGAAGAAAAAAAAAAGGCATATCAGATAAAACTAAAGACTCTACTCTTTTGACTCAAACAGGTTTTAATGTAAAAACTTCACTACAGTTCGGACACTTTTTGTACTGCTCCGTCCTACCTTGCTTTTGCAGTTTAACCTCTTATTTTCAAATCAGCAGTTCAGCACAGTGCTCAAACGACTTAATTTGTCACCCATACTTAAACCAGAGACTTTTGGGACTAAAATATTATTACAAAAATGGATTTTCTGTCAAAGTGGTCTACTAGTCTCCTACTACCGGCAGTTTACATTCCTAAAATGGGACAACACAGCTGCCTTCACACAGACAGATGAGAAAGAAAATATCTCTTTTCCGCTAAAAATCCACTTGCTGCTCAAACTAATAGACTTCTATAAAAGATTGCAGTTCTGAAACAATGTTACTTGCGGTACTGCCATCCCTGAAGGAATACACAGGAGAGCATCACCGTCGACTCCCTCAGTCTACAGCCGATGAGTCATGTGAATTTAACGTTCCTTGACAGGCTATACTGAGCCTAGATAAACCAGCAGTACAGGCCAAAAGTAGCTGGTGAAAGTGAGAGCACAAACCGATGGCATAAACAGGGAGCTAAACCCAAAGGTGCTCGAGACATCAGACTGTCATGAGTATCATATATTGCAGCATTAGGATCATCCACCCCAGATACGGCTTTGACCTGAATAGCCAATACTGGTTTTCTTCCACTCCCGATACGTCTTGAAAATAGATTTGTACCACTAATGAATGCGGACGAAGAAACCCAGAATGTGATCGGACAAAGATCAATCAGTCAGCAGCTAACAGTGCAGCTGGCAGGCGCTCAAGATTGAGCAGGCATCGGTGTTCTGCTGAGATTACAGCCAACTCAGCACTCTGATAGTGGGTGACTCCATTATCAGAAGCATTGGTAACAGAGCTACCACTACTTGCTGCCTTCCTCGAGCTACAGTTTCTGATGTAAATAAGGAACTTTGGAACATTCTGATGAATCGTAAGACTGTAAATCAGGTTATTATACATGTGGGGGGAAATTATATTCGAAAGGAGCAGTCAGAACTCCTTAAGAGAGATTTTCAATGAACTCTTTGAAACTCTTTGAAGACTGAAAGTTCAGTCGTTCATCAGTGGGCTGTTCCCAGCCCGAGGAACAAACATGTTTTCTCGGTTGCTCAGTCTAAACACTTGGCTGCACAAAACCTGCCACATAAGAGGACTGAACTACACTGATAACTTTAATATTTTCTGGAGTCAAGGAGTACCGTTTAAATCAGATGGCCTCCAACCAAACAAACTTGGTGCAAAAGTGCTGAAGGACAGTATCTACTTCTCCATCTATCTACAACGTGCACAAATCCACTCAACCTGGATGGTACACAATCACCACCGCAGTGTCAGGATGACCAGAGGATCGCATTTCAGCACCTGGATGGACATTTGATAGACAAATCCCTCAATAACACAATCACAACACTGATTGCTCAGGGAAACAATCCAGGCAGATCCCCCCCACACACAGGGCATTCTACAGTCGGACTGTGATGAATTAGAACTGCTCCAAGATACAGGACCCAAGGACAAATTCCTGGAAAAAAGGCAAGGGAGCCAAGATAACATAATTTAGCCTCCAAAAACACCAGGCTATAGCCCCTCTCACCATACACTTTCTCCCGCTCGCCAACATCACCACTTCTGAGCTTCTCTGAGAAAATGGAGGAACTAGTCTATGCTGGAAGAAAGCTCTCCCACTCCATTGCTGCAAGCGCCCAGATACCAACCAAAAAACGGTGGGCCCCTCTACCAACAAAGCCTGCGGGCTCAACTCACCCTCCCCCTCCCTCAAATAGAGCTCTCCGGCCACTGACAAAACACCAGGGCACGTATCGTCCTTCTTCTGCCCTTGGTGAACAACAGACAACTGATAACAGCCCTCAGTGATGTGTATCGGGTCCCTGCTACAGTAGAAGCAACATTTACAAATGTTTACAGAACAAGCGGGAACCAATGTGCCTGTAGCTTTTTCTATATCTGTTATGTTGAGTGATAGAAAGACTAAGGCCTTCTCAAGACATATGGCAAACCTTTCTAATCTGTTGCCTATTAAACCTCAATCCGAGATTGCTGCGGGGTCAAAAACAGATACTGTGAAGTTAGCCCTTTTAAACATCTGTTCACTTAACAACAAGTCATTTTTAGTCAATTACCTCATCACAACAAACAACCTGGATTTTATGTTTCTAAATTAAACTTGGTTAGATGACAGCTTTAGTGCAACTGTCCTCAATGAACAGACCCTCCAAACTTTACATTTATGAGTGTCTGTAGAGCTGTTAGGAGAGGTGGAGGATTAGCAGCAATATTTAAAGATGTCTTTCAATGCAAGCAAGTGTCACTTGGTGATTACTTGACTTTTGAATATCTAAGGTATTGTACTAAAAGGTGCTCCACGCATTCTATTTATAATTATTTACAGGCCTACAAAATGCTCTCCAGCCTTTGTTGATGATTTTACAGAACTGATACCAGCAACATCCTCTGAATTTGACTGTTTTGTTATTGCTGGGGATTTCAACATTCATATAGATAATCCTGGACACAACACTGCAAAAGAAACTCATAACAGTTTAAAACACTTTCGATCTGACACACCATGTATACGGACCCAAACACATTCATGGACACACTCTGGATCTGCTCATTAGTAAGGGTCTGAACATTTAATCCACTCTTATTAAGGATGTAGCGCTATCTGACCATTTCAGTATTTTCTTTGAAATATTGATTTCTCCTGCCACTTAAGTTACATCTGTCTCTGTCAAAAAGAGGTACATAAATGAGAATACTAGTGTGCAATTTATGAAGGCTATATCTATGACACCAAGTACGGTATACTGCAGACTGTGTTGATGTTCTCCTTGATAATTTTAACTCAAAAGTTAAAAATGCTATTGATGGGATTGCTCCTGTAAAGGTCAGGAAGATTACTGGCAGGCATAAAGCACCATGGAGAAACACAACAGCAGTACAAAACCTGAAAAGAAAATGCAGGAAAACAGAACGAATGTGGCAGAAAAGTCTATAATAACATCTATAAAGACAGCCTTCATGCTTTCAATGAAGTAGGAACTAGGTACAGCTAGGCAGACTTTCTTCTCAAACATTATAAACCGCAATATAAACCGCAATATAAACAACACCGCACTCTTTTTGCTACAGTAGAGAGACTAACAATCCCCCCAACACAGGTTCCCTGTGAAATGCTCTCTGACAGCAAATGAAACAAGTTTGCATCATTTTTCATGAAGAAGATCAACGATATTAGAATGGTGATCAGTTCACCCTCATGTTGCACTGAGGTCAGACAGTACCCACCACAAAAACTACAGAAATTAGTCACTATGTCAGATGTTGAGGCAATTGATGGCAAAACCCTGGAAGAAATAGTACAGCACCTTAAAACATCGACCCGCTCTCTTGACACACTCCCCACACCATTATTCAAAAATGTGTTTTACTGTTTAGAAAAAGATCTGTTAGAAATAGTCAATGCATCACTCCTATCAGGCACGTTTCCGAAGTCCCTGAAAACTGCAGTTGTTAAGCCCCTTCTAAAAAAAAAGAGCAATTTGGATAACTAAATTTAACAAATACAGACCAATTTCAAATCTTCCTTTCATAGCCAAAATCATTGAAAAGTTTGTTTTCAATCAGCTGAATAATTCTTAATCTCGAATGGCTACTTGGACAGTTTCCAGTCTGGTTTCCGACAGCATCACAGCACAGAGACGGCGGTCATAAAGATCCTTAATGATATTCGGCTAAGTACTGATTCAGGCATAATATCAGTGCAGGTATTACTAGATCTCAGTGCTGCCTTTGACACTGTTGACCACAACATTCTCCTAGACAGACTGGAAAACTGAGTAGGGCTCTCTGGGATGGTCCTCAGTTGGTTCAGGTCATATCTAGATGGGAGGGGTTACTATGTGAACATATGCAACTATGAATCTGAGTAGACGTCCATGATGTGAGGAGTCCCACAAGGCTCAATTCTTGCACCACTCCTGTTCAACCTGTATATGCTCCCACTAGGCCAAATTATGAAAAAGAACCAAATTGCGTACCACAGCTATGCAGACGACACCCAGATCTATCTATGCCAAATGAGTACAGCCCCATAGACTCTCTGCATGATGAAATTAACAGTTGGATGTGCCAAAGCTTCCTTCAGTTAAACAATGACAAGACAGAGGTCATCATATTTGGCAACAAAGGAGCAATTCCCAAGGTGAACATACCTTGACTCTAAGGGTCTAAAGACAAAAAAATCAAGTAAGGAATCTTGCTGTCATTTAGGAGTCAGACCTTAGTTTCAGTAGTCACATCAAAGCAATAACTAAATCAGCCTACTATCATCTAAAAAAATATAGCGAGGATTAGATGTTTTGTATCCAGTCAAGAATGCTGCTGCCAGGATTTTAACCTGAACCAAAATATCTGAGCATATTACTCCAGTCCTCAAGTCTTTACACTGGCTTCCAGTTACATTTAGAATGTATTTTAAAGTACCATTACTCGTTTATAAATTGCTCAATAGCTTAGGAACTAAATACATTTCAGATATGCTTGTTGAATATAAACCTAACAGACCTCTCAGATCATTATGAACAAGTCAGTTAGACATGCAGAGGGTTCACTCAAAACAAGGTGAGACAGTGTTTAGCTATTATGCCACCAGCAGCTGGAACCAGCTTCCAGAAGAGGTCGGGTGTGCTCCAACAGTAGCGACATTCAAATCCAGACTGAAAACACTGTTTAACTGTGCATTTATTCACTCAGCATTGTGTTGAACTTACTGATTGTACTGTGTCATTTTATTTCTGTATTCTTTTCTTTTTATTCATTTTAATAATTTTTTACTTTTACATTTATTTTATTACTTTTTATTCTTATTTCTTGTTCTTAATTGGTTTTAAAATGTATTTGGTCTTGTATTTTCTTTATCATTTTTATGTAAAGCACTTTGAATTGCCATTGAGTATGAAATGTGCTATATAAATAAACTTGCCTTGCCTATCCCAAAGACAAACTCTTCTGTGATCTGCACCTGTGATGTTGTTTTTTTTTTACATGACTCGGTGCATCGAAAGTTAATGCTTTAATGACAACCTGGAGTCTCCTGAACTGAGATTAGTCGGTTTAAATGAAATGAAATTACGCATAGCCTATGGCAAAGCCAAAACGTAACGTCCACAGATGTAGAAGCAGGGTCTCAGAAGGCTAGAGACTGCAATGGCAAGATGTACAGTGAAAATGGAGTTACATTTTGGTCTGTTCTCACCCAAAAGGTTTGGAACACTTCAGAAGATATGGATTAAACCACTGGCGTCATATGGATTACTTTTATGATGACTTTATGCGTTTGTTTAGAGCTTCAAAGTTTTGGTCACCATTCACTTGCATTGCATTGACCTACAGAGATATTCTTCTAAAAATCTTTGTTTGTGTCCTGCAGAAGAAAGTCATACACATCTGGGATGGCATGACGGTGAGTAAATGATGATAGAATTTCCATTTTTGGGTGAACTGTCCTTTTAAAGGTTCCTTACCAATGACCACATCCACAGGCAACTGCGCCAGCAATCTGCCAATGGGAGTGAGTTCTCCGTGCTCATCTAGCGCCCCCTGGTCTCGCAGATATGTCACTGCAGTCTGAATACTGGAGGCGGGAGGAGGGTCTATAAAGGTGAAAGTGCAAGGGTCTCCAAGATCCATACTCTTCATCTGCACAAACACAGCACATCTTAAACTAATGACTTTCATTAACATGAATGCACAATGACGGGGTGCAGCTAAAAATTAAGTTCAATATCTGATGCAATGTTTACAATGTCAACTTATCAATTTACTTTATCCAAATAAATTAATTGTTCTATACTGAATTTTCACTTATTCTTCCATAAGTGAATGAGAGTACCTGCAGCACGAGGGAGTCCAGCGCCACCCTGTGGATCTCAGGAACAGGATAGGGGGCAAAGGCATCATAATCTGATTCAGAGTAGAGTCGGTAACAGACTCCCGGACCGGTTCTTCCCGCACGTCCTTTTCTCTGTTCTGAACTGGCTCTGCTGATCCAGAACTCCTGCAGTCTCTGCATCTTTGACTTTGGGTCAAAACTCATCTCTTTCACTTTACCTGACAAAAAATATCAATACCGTTTCAAAGGTAAAGGAAAAGTTATATTTTTTGGAAAGAGCATAAAGATAAAAAGTGATGGTAGGGTTTTTTTATTTATTTTTTTAACTTGCTTAAAAGTCTTTAAAAAAAAAAAAAAATCTGAAACCTTTCTACTAGCTTTACTTCTACAGGTTCTGCTTCTTCCACCAATTTGCATGAATTACCTGAATCGACCACAAAGCGCACTCCATCGATAGTGACTGAGGTCTCAGCAATGTTGGTGGAAATTATGCATTTTCTTACACCCGGGGGAGCAATGTCAAACACCTAAAGGTCAAAGTTCATATTATACAGACATTATTAAAAGCTAACATGGTCATTTATAATAATAAATACTGATGGCTCAGATGTAAAACAGCAGGTGAAAAAACAATGCATGTTTTAAATTATAATAATAAAACATAACTAACCTTATAATTGTGCATATTTAGGATAGCAAAATAAATAGGCTTATCAACTTTAAAAGAGAGGAGAAAATAATTTCCATTTCTTTTGTTGTTGACATCAAAGACTTTGCGTCCAATCAAACTCTACAGTATTTTGGCTCAAATTCATCAGTCACATACCAATACATTATACAGCCCAGTGTTTATTCCATGTGTTAAGACAGTAAATCACACTACTACTGTTGTTTATGCATTTACAAAATTGACAATTTTCTGCACGTTAATAATTTAGCATATTGTTGGTCCTATGTAGTTCATGGTAGTTTTAATCATTTTCAGTGTTTCATTTTAAGGATTTTTTTGTTTACTTTTGTATGATAAATAATTCTGGTACTGTGTTGGGTCACCACTTGATGTCCAATCTAAAATCTGGGTCGTGAAACATATTTGAAAAGACAAATATTACAACAACTAAAGATCATGATTAATAAACCAACTGATTGCAGAGTAGTCACCCTGTCCTGGGAGAGTCTGCTTTAGTACCTTATCCTGCTGGGCTAGCGAGAGCGTGCTGTGCAAAGGAAGGACGATCCAGCGTTTTGTGTGTGTGCCGTAAGTCTGGCAGGCCTCCTGGATGGTGGAGATCTCGGCCACTCCACTGAGGAAGAGCAGCAGGTCACCCCTCTCCTCTGGTGGATACCGCTGGTCAATACCCTGCAGCACACGCAAATACGGCCGTGGGTCTAGCTTCTCAGAGCGGGACACCTGCTCTTCTTGAGGAATGGGCTGGTAGATTACCTACACAGTCAAGCAAAAGAGAAGATTTCACTGTAATGGTTGAAAAACACTTAGATGTAATGCATAATTACAATACATCGTGACTCCAAAAAGTATTTTGACCTTTAAGCCTCATATAAGAATGTATGAATTTCATTTCTCAGAAATAACTTTTCTTAACCATTTTCACAATTACCTTTACCTAAATGGTCCCAAGGTGATTTTTAGTGACAGTATAAAGTAATTTCCATAAAGTTATCACAGGTGTAGTTCATCATATTAACGCTTTAAGCTCTGAGGGTGTTTTTAAAGATTTCTTGTTTCAGTGTATTACCCAAAATTAGGCTTATAACTCAACAAAAAACAAGGTGGGTCAATTGTTCGGTATCATTGTAAAGAGAACTATATATTATATAATTAATATAAAATTATATAGATTATGATAAATTCTGAGACTCTCAGCCTAAGAAACTGCTGAAAAAAAAAAAAAAAATCACACACACAAAACGTATATCTAAGGGTGTAAATAAGGTAGCTCAGAAAACTGCTTTTGTTTTGTTCCCAATTATGTCACCTGTAGCTGAGTAATTGAGAATTTTTAAACTGAGAATTTTGTGTTGATATAAAAAAGTAATCAAAAGTTATAGCATTACAAATATAACTTATCCTAGTGTCAAAAAATGTCTCCAAGTGTCCAAAAGCATCTCCAAACAAATAAAATATAATAATTGTACATAAGAACTAATTACACATGCAAACACAACAATGACTAAAGGTTTGCATAGCATGCAGACATGATTTTAAAAATGAGATTTCACGGAATGAGTTTCATTCTGTGCCATTTGAGTCATCATTGAGTCTGTATCATGTACTTGGCACCATCTCCTGGTGGCCATATGTAATTAGAATGATTCATCACATGATTCTCTGCCCAAATATGGAGGACTATTACCACTGGTTTGAGCAATCTGAGCCCAGTCCGATTGGTTTAGCGTTCCATGACACTACATCATTTCTGTTGACGTCATCTGATCCAGGAAAGCTAACGTGTTTGTAGCCAGATAGCAAGATGCCAGTTAGCCAGATGCTATGTGCACATTGTGCTTCGTGTGAATTATCTAATAATCTAATCATCCCATTAAATTGTGTGTGGGCTCATTTGAAAGATAATCACCTTCTCTAAGTAATGGTATGAGATATTTTTTGTGAAGTTATAAGCGACAATGCGGCATATGAGCAATGCCTGTTCACATGAAACATGTATGTCAAAGATATACTTAGTTATTATTTGCTATATTTTTGTCTGTGAGTAAAACAAATATGCTGGTTGTATTCTACTCTTTGAGAGCTTTCCAACAACATATGACACATGGCTTTTTGATGAGATTGATGTTTTTACTAATTACAGTAATATGCACAGTGCAAAATGATTAATAAATAATCAAAACGGAACACATCTGATTTGTCTGAAAATTTCGAAGCACTTGTTCAGTTTTGGTCATAATGCCTGCATGCATTGTAAAGTACAGCTTCTAAACTTTCAAATGATACCTATTCTGTGTTGGTCAAGACTGTAGATATTAATATATAATAATAATAATGATTAAAAAAAAAATATTGAGGGCCCACCAGGCAGGCCAATCCAAGTTTAAAGGGTTAAAGGAATATTCCAGGTTCACTACAAGTTAAGCTCAATCGACAGCATGTGTGACATAATGTTGATAACCAAAAAATTAATTTAGACTTTTTAAATTTCTTTAAAAAAGCAAAAATCAAGGTTACAGTGAAGCACTTACAATGGAATTGAATGGAGCCAATCTATAAACGTTTAAATACTCACTGTTTCAAAAGTATAGTCACAAGACAAAAACAATATGCGTGTTAAAAAATGATTTTAGTGTGATAAAATCACCAGGTAACCTTTTCTGTTTAAAGTTATATTCAATTGTACAACTTCGTTGCCATGACGACGTAACGCTGTAAACCCTGCAAAAATGACAATTTAAACAACTTTACAGCTCAAATAATACATGAGTTTTAACAGAAGATTTAATGTACGTGCTTTTATAGAATTATAAGCTTCATTTTTCTGTTTAAACCCTCCAAAAATTGGCCCCATTCACTTCCATTGTTCCTCACTGTAACCTTGATTTTTGCTTTTTGCAAAGAAAAGGAGGGACAAATCCAAATTATTTTTGTGGTTATCAAAATTATGTAACAAATGCTGTCAATTGAGTTGAACTTGTATTGAACCCGAAATATTCCTTTAACTATGGACATGTTCCACTAACATTTGACAACCAGAAATTGTACTAATACTAATATGTCTTTTTTGAATACCGGTAGAGTTCCTATTTTTTTATCATTTAAAACGAACATCTTTTTAAAAAAAAAAAAAATTTGATTGAGAGGAATGCTTGTGCTATCTTTAATTAAAATAAAATGTTATATTTATTTTCTAAAATATTGACATTCAGACATTTTTAAGCACGGCTAAGAGTCCAAATACATTTTGTCACCTACACTCACTTTATTAGGTACACATGTACATCTACTTATTCATGCGATTATCTAATCAGCCAATCGTGTGGCAGCAGTGAAGTGCATAAAATAATGCAGATACGGGTCAGAAGCCTCAGTTAATGTTCACAACAACCATCGGAATGGGGAAAACATTTTATCTCAGTGATTTGGACCATGGCATGATTGTTGATGGCAGATGGGCTGGTTTGAGTATTTCTGTAACTGCTGGTCTCCTGGGATTTTCAAACACAACAGTCTCTAGAATTTACCCCGAATGGTGCCAAAAACAAAAAGCATCCAGTGAGGGGCAGTTCTGTGGATGGAAACATCATGTTGATGTGAGAGGTAATCAGAGAATGGACAGACTGGTTCGAACTGACAAAGTCTACAGTAACTCAGATAACCACTCTGTACAATTGTAGTGAGAAGAATAGCATCTCAGAATGCACAACACGTCACACCTTGAGGTGGATGGGCCACAACAGCAGAAGACCACGTCGGGTTCTTTATTAGGACCATAGTGTTCCTAAAAAAGTGCTCAGTGAGTGTATAGTAAACATGCTGTAATACACAAATGTCATAATAGCAGACAAATGTCACAATTAATGTAAATACATAAAACATTCATCAAAAGCTTTCCAGGGTTCCGACGCACATAAAAATACACTGTGCATTTGGACTCTTTTGAATAGTAAAGAGTGCTGAAAACTCACCTGTATAGGAAAGAGTCTGCCAGGGACCTGCAGAACAGGTGCGCTGTTGAAGTAACTGGAGAAGAGCTTGATGTTGATGGTGGCCGACATAAGAACCAGCCGCAGGTCTGGGCGCAGGGCCAGAAGGGAACGCAACACTCCCAGCAGGAAGTCACAATGCAGGTGTCTCTCATGCACCTCATCCACGATCAGCACCTGGTATTGTCCCAAAGTAGCATCCTGCTGGATCTGCCTGAGCAGAAGACCCTCGGTCAGGAACAGGAGTTTGGTAGCCGTGGTGCGGCTGCTCTCAAAGCGGATCTGGTACCCAACCTGAAGGAAAAAGCCATTATAGATTACAGCTTTAAACGTCTTAATAATATCCCCATTGAATTATGTCTGAAAACATGGGTAAACACAGGCCTGAGTGAAAGATTCTTGTACCTTGGAGCCATACTGGTTGAGGCTCTCAAAGCTCACTCTCTTGGCCAGCGAGATGCAGGCAATACGGCGTGGTTGAGTGCAGGCTATATGGTTGAACCCTGATGCCAGCAGGTACTGGGGCACCTGCGTGGACTTTCCACATCCCGTGTCTCCAGCCACCACCACCACAGGGTGAGTCCTCACCATCTCCACAATTCTGTCACGGTACTGGAAGATGGGCAGACACTTCTGCTCCCTTTTCAGCTTAGCAAGCTTATTGAAACTTTGCTTTTGGTTGAAATCTAGGAAATGGAGGAGAGCGATGCGGCAGTCTGTGACCTCCTGCCTGCCAGGACCTGAGGTCTCTCTGCGCCTCCTGTGATCAGATCCTCCGAGGCGCTCCTCCACATCTTTGGAGCACACTGAGATGTTGATTCTGTACCTGGGTCAGTGACAAAATGGGAGCAACAGAAAAAAAAACAACAAAAAAAAAAACATAAAAATAATATTTTTTCTAATTTTATACATATATGTATATGTATGTATTTTTTAATTTGTTGCTTTATATAATATAAATGTATGTTTTATTTAAGAATAAGTTAATTTACTCACTGAAAATGTGATAACAGTGATGATTTATGATTTTATTTATCTTTAAAAAAGTTAAGATGCATACCCTCAAATGTCTGTGTCATCAGTCTTTTATCCTGTTGAGCATTAAAATCCCCCTAAAATTTATGCTGAAACATTTATTCCCAAGGAAAACATTTTATTTATTTATTGTATTTTTTAAAGGAATATTTTGGTTTCAATATAAATTAAGCTCAATCAACAGCATTTGTGGCATAATTTTGATTACCAAAAAAAAAAAAAAAGATTAGACCAAAATATGAAGCTTATAATTTTATAAAAGCACGTACACTAAATCTTTTGTTAAAACTCATGTATTATTTGAGCTGTAAAGTTGTCTAAATCATCATTTTTACAGTTGTATTAGGGTTTTAGGGTTTGTTGACATTACATCATCATGGCAATGAAGTTGTAAAATTGACTATAACTTTACACAGAAAAGGTTAGTAAGTGATTTTATCACACTAAAATCATGTTTACACATGTATAGTTTACGTCTTGTGACTATACTTTTGAAACAGTGAGTATTTGAATGTTTACGGATTTACCCCATTCACTTCCATTATAAGTGCCTCACTGGAACTCAGATTTTGTTTTTGTTTTTAAAGAAAAGGAGGGGCAAGTCAAAATAATTTTTTGTGGTCATCAACATTATGCCACAAATGCTTTCGTTTGAGCTTCACTTTTATTTAACCCGGAATATTCCTTTAGAGCAGGATTCAGTTTTTGTTTTAGGTGTGGGACAGTTTAACTTTTTTCATATTTAAAGGGGTCATGACATAAGGAATCAAATTTTAACATATAAGAGGTCATTGTACTATAAAAACACACTGTAAGTTTGAGAACTCAAAACTTCCTCCTCACTGCTAAAAGAGCTCGTTCTCTATTTCCTCCACATTGTGATGTCACACTGTGATAGACAAGCATCTGACCACCTCCACAACAACACATCAACACCTACTTTACCTTATCATGGCAAGTGGAGAGAGGTCAGGCAAGAGCAGAGAGCCAATCAGAACACTGGGCGTTTCCTGTCAAGTCTTAAAGGAGAAGCAGCACCAAAACTGAGTGTTTCTGACAGAGGGTCAGAATGAGGGTGGAAAATGTTGTTGTTATTTAGTTGTTTTTTTGTTTTGTTTTTTCTTACATATATATTACTGTTTTTTGTGCAAATCACTTTACTAATATTCTAAGTGAACCTCAAGGAACATATTCAAATAATAAAAATGTCATGTCGTGACCCCTTTAAGATATGACATTTTACCCCTTTTAATCATAATGTTTTCTCAAATTGAATAAAGACTGTGTTTTTGGAAAATTGAATCTTTAGGCATATTTTTGTATTTGCTGAGGACAACAAACTGAGCCACATTGATCCACCTGGCATCATAGTCCTTCGGGAGCCCCAGATCCACAGATCCTGGTTTCTTTCTGGATTTCCCCTCATGTGATTCTGTCTTACTGGATTTTGATCCTGTCATGTCTCTCTTGGCTTTGAACCTCTGAAAGCGCTCAAAGAAGCTCCAGAAGTCCTTGTGTTCAGCGCTGCCCGTCTGGATGTAATCATGCTGGCGGAAAAAGATCTCATCCAGCTGGGCTCGACACTGAGGACTGTCCCAGTCCCAGCGCCGGCTCTTCTCCTGCTCTTTTGACATCTTTTACCTAGAAGCAGTGTAACTGATAGTCATGAGTGTAAACCGAACTGGTGTAGGTAATATGATGCACGCTATTTAAACACTCAAATATCAATTTCTTCCATTTCCTTATTAACTAAACATAAAATAGTCATTGTTAGTGTTTATCGTAGGTATTTGTAGTTTATCTGAATGCACATATTTTCACATTCAAGCTTATCGAAACGGAGCGAACCCGGAAAAATAACATGAGAGGACTATTTTCTAGTCCGTCTATGTAAACAGTCCGGGCACTGCTGAGCGTCAATGTAGTTCCTACGAACAACTGTTTTACAGCTTAAGTTTGCTAACTGAAATGCAAAATAAGATAGAAAATAATAATAATAATAATAATAATAATAATAATAACTGTACTTGTGAAAACACTTTGCTTTAAACAAATATATACATTAAAAAAATTAATTATTGATGTTTAAAAAAATAAATAATTCTGAATGTTTTGAATAATTAAATACTGAACTTATCTGGGCTAGGGGATTTATTATTTGTAAAAGAAAAAACGTAAGTTTTAATGCATTATTATTTAATTAGAGCTGATCATGCCCCATGCTGCATCATGTCTATTTGAATCTCTTGCAAATGATACCACAAGATACTTTTTTGAAAAACAGTAGAGAACAATAAATGAAAGCACTGCAGACCACAGGTGAAAGTGAACTACGGTAAACAACAACAGACAGGTCAGCTCATCTTGCCATTTCATGTAGAGAAGAAAAAAAGGTGTCTTATATAGAAGAAACGTATTTTTCAGTGATATTTTTTTTATGTCTTTTACTTTAAACTCTTTTCACAGATTTAAAGGGACAGTTCACCCAAAAATGAAAATTCTCTCATCATTTACTCACCCTCATGCCATCCCAGATGTGTAGGACTTTCTTTCTTCTGCTGAACACAAACTAAGATTTTTAGAAGAATTTCTCAGCTCTGTAGGTCCATACAATGCAAGTGAATGGTGACCAAAACTATTAAGCTCTAAAAGCACATAAAGACAACAAGAAAATTATCCAGAAGTGTTAACAGGGTCCAATTTGACCAAAGGGGACACAGATCACCCTAATGGTGACATCACACAAAACAACTATTTACAACAAAACAACATAAATTATACACCAAAAGAGCTAAAACATCTATGAATTCTTAATAACAACCATTTAAATGCCCCCATATGGTAATGTTGACCAAGGAAACAATTAAATAATTCATGCTCAAGGTATTGTGGGTGTTCCCTATAGCCTTAATTTTGTCCTCAATAGTTTGATTAACATTTAAAATCTTAAGTCTATGGAGTTTTAAGAAAAATAATTTCAAGGAACTTAGATATTTGAGTTATGAGCCCAACACTTGATATTTCAAGTAACGTTTAATTAAGACAACTTGATTTTTCCAGTAATGACAACATTAGGGTTTACAGTGCAGAAGAGGACAAGACTGTTTGCATACATCCAAAACACTGTGGATTTTAAAACGTTTTAAATGTTTAAACTCCCCTAAAAAGCCAGAACACAGTAACTATACATTTTGTTCAAATGGTTTTACCGAAATTGGGCCTCTACGACCAGGGGCCTAAAGTAGGAGAAATATACCTATTTTATCCATCATTTTGACTGAGATGTAAAATTACCACAATGGTCTATTTTTTTCAGTCTAATGTTTCAATTTCTCTTATGAGTGGTACATTTGACAAGGTCCCAAATCAATATTGGCAAAACTTTTAGCTTTTAAAAATTAACATTCGTAACAAGCGCAAGTCTGCTGAAACAGCTACATTTGTGGACTAGTAAACCATTAGGTTTTTAAATTATCATGTAAACAAATAAGAACAGAAACGTATATAACTGCTAATACTTAAAATAACAAGGAACAGCATACAATTCAGACTCCATCTCTGCAAACCTCTTGGCCTTTTCAGTTGCATTCTTTCAGGCACATGTGAGAGCAGGAGGTGAAAAAATATGACCTGAATTATGAACTTATCACATTACATACAAACTCAGAAGAAGGTGTCTCACTCAGTTGAAGTCTAGTGCAGCAATATAGCTGAATAGCATGACTGAGTGCAGCATAATCAAATCAGCCCTTTCTGCAACTGGAAACTTAATCTCATTGTAGTATGTGTTAAACCTTTTAGAATTTTTCAGCAGGTTCATCATTTCAGGAGGCTTCAGGCACAAATATTGACAATTTAGCAACTTTGTTTTTTTTTTAGAATAACAAGAATGAGTAAAAATGACACATTATTACATAAATGTTTTTATTTCATTGTGAAATTTAGCTAAATTGTTCAATCACTGTATATGAAACAATGTATTTGCTGCTAGATTAACTTTGAAAGTGTTAAACATAGTCCCTGAATCAAATTTAATGCACCCAAGACTTGCAAATATTTTGAGGCACACAAGACAGTGTTTCTGTGATATGTGATTGTTTAAAATCACGACACATTACAGCATGTACATTACTGACAAAAAGCAGAAGAAGGTTGAAGATGTTCACATTTAAGCATGTATGACCCAGAAATAAACTTCTCAGACCAACAGACCCACACAAAAATAAATCATTCACATTAAAAAAAAACTAACAGTTGAGTTTCACTGCTTCACTTAAACAACTTAGTCACTAAAAACAACAAAACCTTTAAGAGAAGACATTTATTTACACATTTCAAGCTTAAAACCCTCAAACCACTTCTCATAAAATATACAAATATATAAAACAGTTATTGGACAAATGCCAAACACAAATCATAAAAAGTCCATCTGTTTGTCCTCAAAGACATTGCAAAGGAGTGCACCATGCTGCTATGCTGCAAAGTTATTCTGGGTTATTCTGGTGTGTCATAAAAATATTTGTGACCAGATAATGAAAAAAAAAAAAAGATCCATACAATTTCTCAAGAGTCCACCATAACCCACAAGCTATACTCCCGTCTTCTCTTTGATCCAGCCACGGAATTTCGGGACGGTTGTGTAGATGCCTGGCTTGTTTCTGCGGGCACAACCATCACCCCAGCTCACCACTCCCGCCAGGTACATGCGATCATTGGATGAATAGCACATGGGACCGCCTGAGTCACCCTGAGGAAAAAAAAAAAGGTGGTGTCAGTCAATAAAAAGGAGAGAGACCAAGAAAAACTATGTATGTCCTCAGCTCTGAATGTATAATTGTATGTCCTCAATACTGGAGTAAAATAGTAGAAAGACACTGTTTGGTAAATATCAGCAAATATACTGGATTGAGGGTGCACTGTGTTGCATATTTCGTTATTTCTATTGAACAGAGAATGGACTATGGAACAATAGAGAAGAGGAACGCATGTCTGTATGCTGAGGCATGCAGTCTCGTGCCACTCTCGAATATGCTGCCTCTAACAGCATCCGCAACTGGAAAGTTATTTTTTTGACTGAGTATACTTGCTAAATTGAGATGGAATGTGTGAAATGGATCAAACAAAAAAGGGACAGAAGAATACCACACATGGAATAGACTGACCAAAAAAAAAAAAAAAAGCTACTTTTTTATTTTTATTATTGAAGGTAACCACTGGGTAAAAGTAAATAGATGAAATACAGAATCCTACCTACCTAATAATCATACTCACTTAAAAACAATACTACAATACTCTCTCCACACCCCACCCGAGAGCCCTCCAACAATTCCAAATACCTGCCCCATTTCCGGGCAAACAAATCTAAATCACCCCATCTTCCCAATGACACCTCCTCATAAGCCGCTACCCTCCCCATCTCCATGCACCACTCCGGATATGGGGCGCACCAGCTGACCTCCAACCCCTCAAAATAACCTGCCTGGCGATCATCACACAGGTCAGAACCCAGTTCTCAATATGGCCATCCCCCACATCGATGACCGCCCCATCACCCAGAACACAAAATCTGGGGCAAAACGAAACCCGAGTGCCCACCACGTCGCACACAAAATTCTGAACCTTCGACCAGAATTTCTGGATCTCGACACACCACCAAAAAACATGGGCCATGTCTCCATCCTCCAATTGGCATCTCCAGCAGGTGGGTGTGTCTTTAAGACCAAGGGGGGGGGGGGGTGCTACTCCCAAAAATAGTACAAAGCAGGTGACGCAGTTGTAAATACCTATAAAACTGAGGTCTGGGGATCCCAAAATGTTGGACCAATTTTTCAAACAATCTCAACACTCCACTTTCATATAGGTCACTGAGTGTAGCAACCCCCCCCCCACAATCCACTCTGGCCAGCAGAAAGGGGACTTGCCAATACACAATCTTGGGTTCTGCCATATGCTCGAGGCAACATTTAAATAAGTGTCCAATTTAAACAATCTGGACACTTTAGTTCATACCGAGTGTAAATGCAAAATAACGGGGTGTAACTTAACTTCTCCGATTAGTTTGATAGAGATGCTTTGTAATGGCGAAATAGGGGAAAGCACTGCCTGTTCAATAACAAACCAGGGAGGTGCTCTCTCAGGTGGAAGTGACAGATGATCCAAATGTCTGAGACTGAATGCATAGTAATAAAACAAAATCTTGGGTAGACCTTTTTCTATCGGCCTATGTAACTTATTAAAATGCAATCTGGGACGTTTAACATTCCAAATGAAGGACTTCGCTATGCTATCAAATTGCTTGAAATAAGAGAGGGGGACATCTACAGGGAGAAATTGTAGCAGGTAGTTGAATTTTGGAATACAATTCATTTTAATAACAATAACCTTCCCAATCATAGATAAGTGTAATGAAGCCCACCTGCCCACATCGCTCAAAAACCTTTTTATTAAAGGGTCAAAATTAACTCTGACTAAATCAGACAAATTTGCTGGGAATAAAATTCCCAAATACTTAATGCCCTGTTTGGGCCACTGGAAGGCGCCCGGCTGGAAGGCCGTTACTGGACAGTACGCTGTCAGAGCCAAAGCTTCGGATTTAGACCAATTGACTTTGTATCCTGAGAGCTTGGAAAAGGAATTAATAATTCTGTGGAGACAAGGCATAGATCTAGTAGGTTCAGAGACAAATGATAAAATATAATCTGCTTAAAGCAGAAGCTTATGCACCACACCTCCCGCAACCACCCCTGGAAAATCATCCTCCTTTCTTATCGCGGCTGCTAATGGTTCCAGGGCAAGACATAACAATAATGGAGAAAGAGGGCAACCCTGCCAAGTGCCCCTATCCAGAGTAAAATAATCTGAAATTAATCCATTTGTTTTTACCGCTGCTACAGGGTGTTTATAAAGTAACTTAATCCAACCAATAAATGTACTCCCGAACCCATACATTTCCAAAATCTTAAAAAGAGAATCCCATTCTACCATATCAAACGCCTTTTTCGGCGTCAAGTGAGATGGCAGCGACCGGAGACTGATCATTCGCTACTGATCACATGATATTGATGAGATGCCTGATGTTATCAGAAGAGCTACGACCCCGAATAAACCCCACCTGACCTATATGTATAAGAGATGTCATAACTTTACTTAATCGGTTAGCCAAAATTTTTGACAAAATGTTTACATCTAGCTGGATCAGAGAGATTGGATGCTAACTTTTACATTCACTTGGATCTTTGTCTTTTTTAAAAATAAGACTGATCCGGGCTTGAGTCATGGTTGGGGGAAGCTTTCCATTCTTTAATGATTCAGTATAAACTTCTAACAAAAGTGGAGCCAGTTCTGTAGCATAAGATCTAAAAAATTCTGCGGCAAAACCATCTGGCCCCAGAACCTTGCCAGTAGGTAGGGACTTAATTACCACGTCGAGCTCCTCCAAGGTTATCTCAGAATCAAGATAGTTTCTTTGCTCAGTCTTCAGTTTAGGAAGATCTAATGGTTCCACAAAGTTTCTAATATCTTCATCAGTAGACAAAGATGTGGAACTATAAAGATCAAGATAGAATTCTTTAAAGGCATTATTAATATCAATGGCTGAGGTAAAAATTTCACCACCAGCAGATTTCACTGAGGGAATGATAGAAAGAGACTCTCTCTGCTTTATATATCTAGCCAAAAGCTTCCCTGCTTTGTCACCCGACTCAAAGTATGACTGACTTGCCCTGAATAATCAAAACTCCACATTCTGCGACAAAATAGTATTATATCTGTATTTCAATCGGGTCAGGCCATCAGATGACATACGGTGCTGCAGGTCTGCCTCTGCACTTTTAATATTTCCTTCCAACTCCACGAGTTCTCGTGCTTTGGATTGTTTGATGAATGAGGCATACTGTATGATCCGACCCTTAAGAACCGCCTTAAGTGCCTACCAAGCCACGCCCACAGAGGATACTGATGACCAGATGGTCTCCATATAAACACTGATTTCAGTCTTTAACATTTGTTGGAAATCAGGATTTTGCAAAAGGGATACATTAAGGTGCCAACTATATGATTTCTTTTTCTCTATATGTGGCAACACCTCTAAACTCACCAGGGCGTGATCTGAGACTAAAATGTTTCCAATTGAGCAAATCAACAACAGATGAAATGAGGGATTTGGATATACAAAAAAAAAAAAAAATCTATTCTAGAATAAATCTTATGTACTGATGAAAACAATTTATAGTCTGTACCAGATGGGTTCAAAAGGCACAACGAGCCACATGAAGAGGAGGCAAATGAGACTTGTCCTCTGTCAAGGACATTTGACATTTTGATATAATAGAAAAAATAAATTGTGTGCCAAAAACAAAATTATGAAGACCAACAATAAAACCCCGAACTTCCCCCCGAACGAAACAAACAGAAAAAAGAAAAACGTGCGCATTAACCCCGCGCACGAAAGCGCCAACCAGCGTCAATCTCTTTAAACTCAAAGAGTCCATGTACGCCTACGAGAGCCCCCGCGACAACTTTGCCATCGGATTGCTCAATTTTGCCTCACAAATTTGTAAGGCAAAATTACATAACATTAAATATTTTGTAAAACAAACCCCAGCCAACAGAATAAACACAAAGAACATGTAGACTCATTCACAGAACTGTCTCGAAGGTGTGTTCCTTCACAAAACATATTCCAGCCGATATAAAGCCGTTCATTTTCCTCGGACAAACAAACGAATCTTCAGTGAGCCAGCTGATGAGTGCAGTAGATGACATAATCATGCCAATGTCCCACGAAAATACTCCAAATATCATACTCCAGCCAACAGGAGGCATAAGCACAAGGAACTGACAGATTCATCCATAACTGTCCCGAAGTAATGTTATTTAACAAAACAAGCTCCAACCGCTAGGTGGAACCAGCACAAAAGAAACGAAACACGCATCCCGGTTCCTCGGATGGTCAAGAGTCAATTCACTCGGAGGCCACATAAAAGTATATCCCACGATTTACACAGTCTGCCAACTTTATAAAAGACATCCTTTGTGTGGGCATGTAGATATTTTGCGGTCATCCGTTCATTGTAAAAGTGATCTTCCGTCAATGCAAAAGTTTCTTTAAGGAAAAGTGTTAATCCACAAAACAAAACAAAAAACAAACTCCAGCCGCTCAGCGGAGCCAACGCAAAAAGAAACAAAAATGGCGCCCAGCTTCCTCCGAAAGCCAGAGTATGTACAGTGAGTCAATCCACTCACAAGAAAAACACCCAATGGTTACTCACCTATTGTTTCAATAAAAGACATTGCCTGATTGGGACATGTAAATACTTTGCTGCCATCCTTGGTGTTTATTCTCAGCCTGGCCAGAAACAGAGCAAAAGTGATCTTCCGCTGATGTAAGAGTTTCTTGCATTCCTTAAACCGATCGCGTTTCTCTCGTCGAGTTTGCAAAGTCCGGGAACAAGAAAATATTGTAATTCTTCCAAGAAAGCTTTCCTTTGCTCCTCGCCTGGCGCAACACAAGATCTTTATCGGGTGATCTAAAAATTTGGCCAGAATCGATCGGGGCCTTTCTCCCTCAGCAGATCTGTGAGCCGGGACTCTGTGAGCTCGCTCGATTTCCAGCTTGTGGCCTGTAATGTCGAGAAGACTTGGGAAAAGCTCGTCTAGGAATTTCACCATATCTCTGCCCTCCTCATGCTCAGGAATTCCAACAATTCGAATGTTATTCCTGCGGCTTCTATTCTCAAGATCTTCAAGCTTTTCAAGAACACGTTCCAAATCAGCTTTGGTCATGGGCAGATTAGTGGCTAATTCCCTCTCTGATGACTCCAAATAATCTATTCGTTTCTCAACATCTGTCACTCTTGACTAACTCAGAGTAATCGATCGACGTATTACAGCGAGATTCTCCAAGTCCGCAAGTACCTTCGTCAACATCACCGATATGTTGGACAGTTGACGCTGGATTCCTTCTCCCGCCGTGCCATCCAAATCGAGTCCCCGATCCACAGGCCTGTCTGGGCTTTCATCTTGAACCCATAAGTCTTTTAATGTCTCCAGAGCCCGAGGATTTTGACTTCTTTGCCATGTTTACCTCAAACAGCAAATGTGTAACTGGGTGTATCGAATTTCACTAGATTATATCATGAAAATAATTAAAGAAATTAGCAAAGTGTGCAGAGCTGTCTCTCACATGTATGCCCTTCGCATGGCGTCACGTGGCTCAATATAATGCCTTATTAACATTTTCCAAACAAAGCCTTCCACAGTATAAAGATAGAAATGCACTAAAATAGCACCAATTCAAGTAACATTAAATGTTTCCCAAAGTCTAAGTGGGAGGCTGACTAATTGAAAGAAATAGTCCTCACATAGTTTGCATATTCATTGCAATGTGCATTAAATTGATTAAACTCTCATCCTCCACTACATTAATCTTCCGGTAGACTGTGTCTATCTGCTTTTCTAAAGCAGTCGTGAAGCTACGTTCATGATTCGCGTCAGAGCGTCAATGCCAGCATCATGTAACGCGTTGAACTCCACAAGAAGAGTGCTTGCAAACAACTGCTGAATCCAAAATCTCCTACTGTCACAGTATGTACTGTATTTGATGGATGCACTTTTCTGCCAGCAAAACAGTATGTTCTTTTAGGTATGCATGCGAGTAGTATGAACAGATTTGGGACATACTTCATCTGAGACGATGGCATCGTCTCGCGACCCGAATATATGACGCAATAACAACAACCGCGAAAACGATCTGCTTTGGTTTAATTACACAAGCACAAGGAACAATTATCTTGGTATATATAGCACTTACAGTTGAGAAAAGCCGTCCGCCTCATGATTCACCGCCGTTCCTTTAAATCTGTTTTTTTTTAACGTGACGTCACCTCAGCTCCCAAGGGATTATGGGATCATTAAGTGTCCAGTCGATCCGCACTTCAGAATCTCGCCGGAATTAGTAGGTTATCCGGGTACTTCTCGCTTACTGCTTCATGAATACTCTGGATTTGGACATACTACTCCATTGGCATACTACTAGAGAAGTATGGATATTCGTACGCAGCTAATGTCTCGTTCTGCATTTTCGTGATCGTTAAGACTTGACATGTTCTGTCGTAATTATATTGTGCCTTACAAGAGGCTGAAAGTACTTGATTTCTATCAAAAGTTCCACCTGGGCTTGTTTTGTACAACAAATAGCGTTAAGAGGTCCTTTCCCCATCATTTGATCACTGACATGGCTGTTGTGTGTGTTTGCTGTGTGTGCATCAGTGTAATAACTCCAGGTGGACACAGACACATCACAAATGTTCCGCCCTACTCTGACCAGTGTTTATGCTGTTTTATGCTTTATTAACGGTAAATACATTAGTAGTGATTAAGAAAAATTAACACGTTTTAAAAATGAGTATTTTTTCAAATTAAACATGCTAACTTTGACAGCTCTACTTTTCTGTATATTATTTCTCCTTGGTTCTTCATAGGAATGAATGAGTATGGTAACCAGGATTTGTTTTCCCCAACGCAACACCACGATCCCAGTGCATGACACATTGCAGACTATATCTCTATGATAAAAGTACCTACAGTTGAGGTCAGAAGTTTACATACACTTAGGTTGAAGTCATTAAAACAAATTTTTTTAATCACTCCACAAATTTAATATTAGCAAACTATAGTTTTGGCATGTCATTTAGGACATCTACTTTGTGCATGACAAGAGTAATTTTTCCAACAATTGTCTACTGACAGATTGTTTCACTTTTAATTGACTACATCACAGTTCCAGTGGGTCAGAAGTTTACATACACATGCAAGTTAACTATGCCTTTAAGCAGCTTGGAAAATTCCAGAAAATGATGTCAAGCCTTTAGACAATTAGCTTCTGATAGGAGGTGTACTGAATTGGAGGTGTACCTGTGGGTGTATTTTAAGGTCTACCTTCAAACTCAGTGCCTCTTTGCTTAACATCATGGGAAAAGCAAAAGAAATCAGCCAAGACCTCAGAAAACAAATTGTGGACCTCCACAATCTGATTCATCCTTTGGAGCAATTTCCAAATGCCTGAAGGTACCACGTTCATCTGTACAAATAATAGTACGCAAGTATAAACACCATGGTACCATGCAGCCATCATACCGCTCAGGAACAAGACGCATTCTGTCTCCAAAAGATGAAAGTAGTTTGGTGTGAAAAGTTCAAATCAATCCCAGAACAAAAGCAAAGGACCTTGTGAAGATGCTGGAGGAAACAGCTAGACAAGTATCTATATCCACAGTAAAATGAGTCCTATATCAACATAACCTGAAAGGCTGCTCAGCAAGGAAGAAGCCACTGCTCCAAAACCGCCATAAAAAAAAGCCAGACTACAGTTTGCAAGTGCACATGGGGACAAAGATCTTACTTTTTGGAGAAATGTCCTCTGGTCTGATGAAACAAAAATGTAACTGTTTGGCCATAATGACCATTGTTATGTTTGGAGGAAAAAGGGTGAGGCTTGCAACCCGAAGAACACCATCCCTACCGTGAAGCATGAGGGGTGGCAGCATCATGTTGTGGGAGTGCTTTGCTGCAAGAGGGACTGGCGTACTTCACAAAATAGATGGCAAAATTATGTGGATATACTGATGCAACATCTCAGCAAGGAAGTTAAAGCTCTGTAGCAAATGGGTCTTCCAAATGGACAATGACCCCAAGCATATCTCCAAAGTTGTGGCAAAATGGCTTAAAGTAAACAAAGTCAAGGTACTGCAGTGGCCATCAAAAAGCCCTCACCTCAATCTGATAGAAAATTTGTGGGCAGAACTGAAAAAGCGTGTGCGAGCAAGGAGGCCTACAAACCTGACTCAGTTACACCAGTTCTGTCTGGAGGAATGGACCAAAATTCCAGCAACTTATTGTGAGAAGCTTGTGGAAGACTACCCAAAACATTTGACCCAAGTCAAACAATTTAAAGGCAATGCTACCAAATACTATCAAAGTGTATGTAAACTTCTGACCCACTGAGAATGTGATGAAAGAAATAAAAGCTGAAATAAATAATTCTCTCTACTATTATTCTGACATTTCACATTCTTAAAATAAAGATCCTAACTGACCTAAGACAGGGAATGTTTTCTACAATTAAATGTCAGCAATTGTGAAAAACTGAGTTTAAATGTATTTGGCTAAGGTGAATGTCAAACTTCTGACTTCAACTAAGTTTGTGAGCTTTAACTTTTCCAGCTATTGATCGATTATTAAGAGGTATATGAAACGTACCTGGCAAGCATCCACTCCTCCTGACAGAACGCCGGCACACGTCATGCGAGATGTTATCTGACCATTCATTAGTTTATCACACACCGTGCTGTTGATGATGCGAACCTGTGCTTTCTGCAGCACAGTTGCTCCAGAGCCTACAATACACACACACACACACACACACACACACACACACACACAGAACAATTACACACATATTTCCTCTTAGAGTAGAACATAGATTATTTCATTATTATTTTTAGTTAAGTTCTTTCTCAAAAATGCGAGCTTCAAATTTCTGCTTTTAAACCCTCTGGTACATTTGCCATATGGACTTCTATTGTTAGTAAACTACTGTGATGAGTCAAAATTATTTTCAGTGATACTAGACAGCATGCAACAGATGCTGTTGATAGAGCTTTAAAAGAAAAATACCAGGTTCATTACAAGTTAAGCTCTATCAACAGCATTTGTGGCATAATGTTGATTACCACAAAAACGTATTTTGACTTGTCCCTCCTTTTCTTTAAAACAAAGCTCTATTCACTTCCATTGTAAGTGCATCACTGTAACCCAGATTTTAGCTTTTTTTTAAAGAAGTGGTGGGACAAGTCAAAATTTATTTTTGTGGTGATCAATATTATTCCACAAATGCTGTCGACTGAGCTTAACTTGTATTGAACCAGGAATATTCCTTTAAATTGCATTTAATCCAGATTATTCTTTGAAAAACAAAAGCTGTTAAGTAGGTAAATAAGCATGTTAAATAGCAGATATTTCACTGACCCCCTTCTCTTGTGGCGCCCCAGCCAGTGATGGTGACAGGTAAACCAGCGGGGTAGACGTCATTGGCAGTGGGAAGACAAATGGGGCGAATGGTCTCACTGAAGGTCACGGGTGAGTCCAGCTCCATAAGGGCGATGTCAAAGTCATAGGTGTAGTGGTTGTAGGACTGGTGAGCAATCACTTGTTTTATGTTTCTCCTCGTTGCAGCCTGTTTTGCTCTCTGTGTGTGAAGTCCCAGGTATGCCTCCCATGTGCCCGGCTGAGAATACCTGAAAATGTATCAAACACTGTATATGGAGCTGAACATTTTCTCCTCCACTCTTCAAGTCTAAAATAGAACTCATAAAATTAGTTCTTCAAAGGATGATATTCAGGTTTCCACACTGTTAACCCCATGTCATTCTATACCCTTGCCACATAAATCTGCTTTGGTTGTATGAAACATACTACTAAAAAAATGGTCACTGCCTAAATGAACAGTGTAGGGCTGTCAATCGATTACATTTTTTATTGAATATTTACATAATATGCCAATTAATTAATAAAATGTATTTGCTGAGAAAGCCCCTTTAATAATAATATTTGTATATGTAATAATATAAATAATTATACATAGTTATATTTAAATAATTATAAAATTATATATATATATTTTATAAAATTATATTTCAGATCATTAAAATGCTTTACATTATTGTGACAGATGAGTAAAGCATTGATAAGACAATACAAAAAGTGGCTTTAGAAGGCAATAGATTCTTTATTTCTATATTACTGAACATAAGCCTATCACTGGCCTACAGTACACAGCAATACATTTTGCAATTGAATTCGTCAGTCTGTCCTAGACAGATTTATTATAAGGGCTTGTCTAAGAAATGCGCTCTGTCCCGCTGTGTTTGAACGAAAGACAGCATTCTCATCTTGTGCTGTAGCTAATGTCTGTACAGCTGTGCATTTTTTATACAGCATTTGCCTCCTGATAAAAACAGGTGGTACTTCAAGCTTGAATTGTTCTGATGGTAGGAATATTCAATATTACGGTCCGGGGACATGGTCAATTGTGTTATTTTTTTATATAATTAATTGCACTGAATTAACGTGTTAAATCAACAGCCTTAGAAAAGTCATAATTTCCCTTACCCTCATGTCATTCCAAACCTGTATGACTTTATATCATTTTGTGTTTCACAGAAGAAAGAATTTCCCGAAAGTCCAATTGGGTGAATTCAATCCAACAGCAGTTGATAGCAACTCACTTTTACACTTAATAAACCACCCAAAAGAATCCAAGTAGTCTATGCGACTCGTGCATCATATTCCAAGCCTTCTGAAGGCATACAATCACTTTGTATGATGAACAGACCATAATTTAAGTCGTTATTCACTTTAAATTCAAATTAAATCATTGCTTAACTCAAATATGAGTAAATCAAATATGGTGGCTACATCGATTTGATATACAACAAATACACCGTTTCTCAATGCATGTTCTTGTGGACTCATTCAATGTCATCATCCGCCTCTGAAAAAAGAAAATAGATATGGGGTTGTTGAATCTACATATCGTAGCACATACCAAACCCTGCGTATATGCGTTCTACTTTCGAGTTTGCTCTTTCAAGGTAGCTGGGCAAGACAAATTTTCAGGAGAACACAAGTCCGTTCTTGTGTTCTTAGCAGGGGGAGAAGGGGAGAGAGATGGGCCTGTCATGAGATATTCACCCACAGGGGACATACACAGGACACCTTCATTTGTCTATCTGGATTTAAATGTTTTTCTACATAAACGTGGACTAGATGAAAGGCTTTGACCATTATCATATATCTCGTGCTGCTTTTAAAAGATGCAATGTCAAGTTTTAACTCTTAAATGGAGACCCCCATTGTGTTTCATTCAGCTACGCTGTCTTGCTGTTGAGCTGTTTGGAAGGCATCCTGGACCAGTTTTGCACCCATCTGTGCTATTTTTAACTGTTGGTCTTTTGTAAACATCTTTAATCATTTTGATGTATTTCCGGCAATGCGTGCCGTGTTTTAAGAGCGGTACAAGCGCAACTTTTAAAAATGCATCTCATTCTGCTGCTGCCACTGGTCAGTAGAAACACATGCAGTCCTGTGTGTAAACAAACACAGAAGATGTGAAGACCAGCGCCTCTGCTTTGGCCTGTTGAAGCCAGTTGAAACACCCAATATCACCGTGTATTGTATTACGTTTGTGTATTCAGAGGATTTCAGTGTGAATTGCTTGTGAAACAGTCACAATATGATTCAAGCTTTGCAAAGGAACTGTTATTGAAAGATAGGGCAGTTAAAATTGGACTACTGGACGAAAAACTGTAAGTAATCAATGTCATTCATGAATATTTCATATGTCATGACTGTTTGATAATTTATGCTGTTCTTGAGTGAATAGTTTGATACATTCGATGAAATGTGTTGGGTGTACGTTATGTGTTAACCCTGAAATGTAGTTTTAATGTTGTGTGGAATGTTTAATGTTTTTTTCATTTTCTTCAGACTGCATTTCAAATATGCCTGTATTGAAAGGGCTGCATGATGTTAGCCAATCACAACAGTGGGCATTTACACTGAAGTCTTAAAGGGCCAGACAGCTTAAAATTGAGCATTTCAGACAGAGGTCCAGCTGTGTTATATATGACTAACATTCTAAGTAGACCTCAGTGAAGATAATACAATTATATATATAAAGTGCTGAATTCAGCCAACAGGACCTGCATGAAATTATCTAATTTCATACGGATCGACATGAGGGTAAGTAAATAATGACAATTTTCCTTTCTGGGTGAACTATTCCTTAAGCATTTTAAAATAAAAACTGCACCTGGTTTTGCCGTCGTCTTGCACGCAGTGGGCAGCAGTCACAATCCAGCGATCGTTGATCAGTGATCCACCACAAACATGTGCAATGTTTTTAATGTGGAGGCTGACCTGCCATGGGAACTCTCCCTCCCCTGCATCCTGCCCGCCCACAATGCGAGACTTCTTGTAAGCTATCTTGCCACAGTCTAGTGTAAAAACAGGGAGAGAAAGAAGTCGACAGGCAGAATGCCATGTTACACCATGCAGGGTTTTTGATAAAGAATAGATATTATGGCATTGGTGGATGATACGCACTGCACATGGCTTCGTCAGATCTATCGCCGCAGTCATCTTGCCCATCACACTCAGGGTTCTGTTTGGTGATGCATTTGCCATTACCGCACGCAAAAGTTGAGACTGTGCAGGTCATATCTGATCAAGAGAGGGTTAGAAGAGAGGCCAAGCAATGAGAGTGAGAGCAAGTGAAGAAAATAAATGCAAATATAAGTCTCTGATATTTTCAATGTTAAAGGTTTATATTTATTTAATTTTTATTTAAATATAATTTAATAGCTATTCAAATCATAGTCATTTATCTTACATTAAATTACGTTTCATAGAAGCTCTATCTTTTTGACAGGAGCTTCATTTGTTTCAAACCCATCTGACTTTGTAGCTTCCATGGAACACAAAAGGAGATGTTAGGCAGAATGTTACCCTCAGTCACCATTCACTTTCACTGCATCTTTTTTCCATACAATGAAAGTGAATGGTGACTGAGGCTAATATTCTGCCCAACATCTCCTTTTGTGTTCCACGGAAGTAATACAGATTAAGAACAACATGAGGAAACATTGCAGGGTGTACATGGACAAAATATAATCCATTTCTCATATCTGTGAGTGAGGTCACCTCTTGAACAGCCCTCCTCATCCGAGCCATCCTTACAGTCCTGCTGTCCATCACACTTCAGTTTCTCTGACACACACTGATCATTTTTACACTTAAATTCCCCAGTCTTGCATCCTGCCAGAAAGGAGGACACATTAAAGCAGGTGTAGATGTGTTTCTGTGTGGTGGAAAGTAGAGAGAGAGAAGCTGTGTCCTAAACCAAAGGCCCAATGGCTCCTCCTAAGGAAACTGGTTGCAGGCTGACTTTCAAGGCACCATTACATCACACCTAATGGTCTAGAACAGAGGTTTTTCATCCCAGGGACCCCTGAATTTTGTGATAAAATCTGTGCTGCCTTCAAAAACTGACCAGATGAATGGATTTTAGTAGACTAGATGTTGCACAAACATTTAATTCAGACGTAGCCTGATGCCTTCCTACCTCTGTATAGAGCATTTTTCAGGTTGCGGACACAGCCAGAGAGAGGTAGAGGAAAAAGGGTCTTACCACAATTAAGTTCATCTGTCAAATCTCCACAGTCATCTACGCCATCACACTGCCAGAACGGAGGCTTACAGAAGCCATTTCTGCATTGGATCATGCTGGAGTCGCATTCTGAAATCAGAACCCGTCCACATTCTATCACAGTGCACGTCTGAGATCAAATTTGTATTTACAGAGCATGTATGTGCGTACTTACTGCAATTTTTCTCGTCGCTGCTGTCACCACAATCGTTCCAGCCATCACAGCGCACAGTTGGGTTAACACAGCGTTTGTTGTCACACTGGAACTGGTCCGGGCAGGCTGAGAGATGCAGAAACTGAATTCACTTTCTAAAGTTCACATTGACACTACTCCAGACTGTGACTAAACTGTCACGAAAGCAGAATTTTTTTTTTTAAACAATACTTTATTATGCAGTTTCGTCAGATTTCACAGACCACAGTGCTTGTGAGTAATCATGTATATCAAGTGATTCTGTATTGTAGCAACAAAAACAAGTAATTTGGTTAAGTAATTTCTATAGTCTGGAGCCCTGTGACTGATTTGCTTAACAGGTGGTGATAAAATGCAATATGCAACTATGAAATAAAGGGCTTTGTTTTTCAGACATAGCACTAGTTTACCATATTTATGTCTTTACTTACGGTCGGTGGGCTCAAAGGCCTCATAAATGGCATTAAAACCTCGATCTACATGTGAAGAATTGGAGTAGAACACAACAGTCATCTTGTTACTGTTGCTGGTAACCATGGTATTAGCTGGCTTCTGCCCACAAAGTTTGCTGCAAAGAAACAAACAAATTAATTTTGAATATATGAAATTTTAAATCTAAATGCTTTCAAGCTTTGTTTCTAGTGGTTACAGTTATGGGCTGGTACCTTGAGGCACACACATTATGACTGTGCGCATACCTGAAATCTGTATTGTAGTCTCTGCGACAAGTCGGAGTATACTGTATCTCACAAGTACGTAATAAGTCATCCTTTTAGTGGTGGGACTACTGTTCTAGGCACACTAACTTCTGCTCAGGTGTTACAAACATAGTTCATGTGGGTCGAGTTTTGCTCCACATAAACAGTACTTAGTGTATAGCTGCATCATATCCCTTTCTGGTAACCTTGGTTTATGGGCTTTACATGGTCATGACAGGAGTTGAAACATTGGATATCCATTTTCAGCAAGCGATTTTATCAGTTTCATGTCAACATAGTTAATTTTTAAGTTTTGTGGCTACTGTTTGTAACCGTTTGTATTTTAATATATTTTGGTGCAATAACTTGCCACCTAGACTTCCTTTGTAAGTGCATGTGATGAGGAGGAGTGCGTGGCCGGGCCATGAGGATGCACACCCGGCACTGAGCTGTCCTAATCAGCCAGGAGGGGGATAAAGACGAGCCAGAGGCGCCAGTTCGAGAGAGAGAGAGACCACTCGGCCGCTGTGTGTGTGTGTCTGTTTGTTTAAGTTGATTTATGTCATTAAAGTTACGTTGACTGTTCTGCCGGTTCCTGCCTCCTCCTTGCCCATCATGTAAACCCTGTTACATTGGTGCCGAAACCTGGCAAGGAGGAGGAATGCACTGTCGTGGAGACCTCGCCGCTGCCATCTGCCGGGAAGTGGAGGAGCCGCGGCCATCTGCCAGGGGATGGAGGGTCACTGCCAGCCACCGGGAGCTGGAGGAACCGCTGCTGTCCGCCAGGAAGCAGAGGAGCCGTTACCGTCCGCCAGGGGGCAGTGGAGTGGCAGAGGACCAGGCGACGGCGTGTCCGGAGAGCGAGTTTTTCACTCTCTCTCTGTCTCTTGCTCTTTCCCTCTCCCTCCCCTCGTCTCACCCAGGGCTCCAGAGAGGCGGGGAAGACCTGCCGGCAGAAGGACGGCCGAAAGGGCAACACCTCCCCTCCAGGAAGGGAGGGGAGTATGTCAAGCCAGAGGTTTCCCCAGCCTGAATCGGGCGGTGGAGGAGTGTGATGAGGAGGAGGGCGTGGCCGGGCCGTGAGGACGCACGCCCAGTGCTGAATTGTCCTAATCAGCTGGGAGGGGGATAATGACGAGCAAGAGGCGCCAGTTCGAGAGAGAGAGACACACGCGGCCGCTGTGTGTGTGCGTGTCTGTGTGTTTATGTTTGTTTAAGTTGATTTAAGTTAATTTATGTCATTAAAGTTACGTTGACTGTTCTGCCAGTTCCCGCTGCCTCCTTTCCCATCATGTGAACCCTGTTACTGTGCATTATTGTAAGCATGACATTTTCTTCATTAACAAACTGGGGGACAAGTCAAAATGTTTGGTAATCTTTGGTAATCGACAGCATGTTACAGATGCTTGAAAGAGAGAAACATTTGTGACTTTAGAATGTTTAATTCATTTTCATTGTATGGGAGAAATATGCAATGAAAGTGAATAAGGACTGAGGCTGTCGGTCCCTAACATTCCGCCTAAAGACACGGTCACATTTACCTTCACACAGCGAAATTCCACAGGCAAAATAAGTCATACAAATTGCTTGGTTTAGCAGTGGCCTCTGTGTGGGTGGTGCTTCGCACACAGCTAAACTGAATATTCACAATGGACAAGGATACTATTTTTGTGGTGAGTTTTTTTAACTTCACTCTTCCAGAGTATAAAGTGCAGCGTTAAAAGAAGATCCTTGTCAACTAGTTTTTTGCTGGTTTCACAAGCTCTCAATACCCGCCCACACCTTCTTCGCCCATTGAATTTCGCCCTGCAAAGGTAAATGTGACCATGTCTTAACCTTGTGTGACCCCGTGAACACATGTGTGGACCTTGTATTCTGGCATCGCTATATGCAGGGCATAATTTAAAATAATTTAAACAGACTGATCTCAGTTCAGGAGACTTAGTCGTTGAAGGGACATTTGCTTGAATTTTTTTTTTTTTTTGCATGTTTATTACAGTAGGTGCAACTAGTTACAAATCAAAAAGTAAATGCACACAGCAGTCACACTCGGGTCTCAGAAGGTTAAGGCCTCCTTTCGTGTTCCACAGAAGAAGTTATGTAAATGATTACAGAATTCTTATTTTTTGGTGAAATATACCTTTACCTTGTATTGAATGACAAAACATTAGTTTATTAATAGCAAATTCTGTGAGTTCAAGTCAGTGTAAAACTCAAAATTACTGACCTCTTACCAGTCACCTCTACATAATCTCCTGGGCAAGAATTCTGTTCCCCTGTAGACACCAAGAACTTTGGGAATTTCAGCTTAATGAATTTTCCAGCTGGAACCTTTAGACAAAAGTGAGGAAACAGATCAGTGCTTATACAACAACTCAAACTGTTTCAGAACTGGTACAAGAGGAAATGGAGAATTTCTGTTCCTCACCTCAATGTCCCACTGGCATGTTGTATTGGGAGAGTAATAACTGGGAAAGTGTGGTGATGTAAATGCACCAGAGGATCCAGTCAATTTACCACCACATTGGAGATCTATAAAGGGAAGAATCAGTGAGAGAACAATAAAAACATAAATATAACAGTGAAACATATTTTACTATTAAACCTAGTTAAGTATATTTTGAATCTGTCAACTAGGAATCATCTTTACCATTGCTATCTTGCTTAATCTGGGTGACACGGGCTCTGAAGCCAGGATAATTCCCAACCTCATTGGTTATCAAGGTGACCAGAATAACATTTCGAGATGAGATGAAGGTTAGGGGATCGCTGGGAGAATAGTAGCCACATTTCCTGTTTGAAAAAAAAAAAAAAAAAAAAAAAATTTAATTGAAATTTCACAACTTTAGATTTCAATGTAAGAAACTGCAATACTGCCCTACAAAGCCAAAACACAGTAACTCTAGGCTAATGTAGATTATAAAATAGTCTTAATCCGTTTTCTCAGAATCTTGAGCCAAACACACCAGTGACAGGACAGATCATGGTCTAAGAGACCTGATTTAATGGTTATAACTACATTTTGATAAATTGTGTAGTTACTGAGTGTTGCCTTTGTATGGCAGAAGAGCATGATAATACAGTATGTTGGCATAAAAAGCCACCAGATGGCACTACATTTAAAAGGGAGAGATAAAAGACAGACAATAGCATTTAACAAGTGACAGATGACTTGGTGCAGACTGGGGTTAAGTGAGATCTCTGCAGTTCTACAAACTAAAATTAACCCTGCAAACATAGGGCAGCCTAGACGCTTAAAGGAATAGTTTCCTCAAAAATGTAAATTCACATATCAATTCATTAAATATGTCATAATTTACTCAAAGTCATACAGGTTTGAGTAAATGAGTATGTAAATACTGACAGAAGTTCTTTTTTGGGTGAACTATCACTAACATTAAACAGTGTTCTCTTACTCTGCCATGAGATGTTTGTCAATGGCGACCAAAGAGTCATACACTCTCACTAAATCATTTCCACAGTTTTGCTCAAGGTTGAAGGTGTCAAAAGCCAGCTTGAGAACGTGGCCTGGGTCACCCCGCAGCTGCCACTGTACCAAAGTATTTGGAGGATACGGGGAATCAGGGAAACCAGGTGATTTAATGATCTCATCCTTAGAATTACTGATGTGCTGGGCATAATTCTCTAATTCTGGGTATATAGAAAACAGATACAAAACAGCTTAGGTCACATTTATTACTGGATACATGTTTATGAATTTGCAGTGTGTGAACTGATATTATTTGTGAGAATAGAGACCAATGGACTACTCACTCCTGCCTTTTGCCGACATACGTGTGTCCAGAGCTGTGAAGTAAAAGATTGACACAGATATAAAGAATGTTTCAGGTTTAAGAGGTCCATCTGAGCTTCAGAATCATGGGCATTAAAGGAACAGTTCACAAAAACATTAAAATTACATCATCAATTACTCATTTTAATGGAGAGGGTAAGGCACAATGATGTTCAGTCACCATACAATTTTAAAATGAAAGTGAATAGTGACTGAGACTAAAATACTGCCTAACATCTCCTTTTGTGTTTTATAGAAGGAAGACAGACATATGGGTCTGGAATAACAAATAATTTTCATTTTTGGGTAAACTATTTTGGGTGAAGATATTATTTGATAAAATACTGCCAAGAGGTCAGTATCTTGGCGAATCTCATAAAACCTTTCCAGTCACACACACACTCACACACTCACACACTCACACACTCTAGTTCCAGTCCTCGGATCTGATTGGACGAGACGTTCCATGAGCACTGATGTGTCTCACACCATCAACACTCTGATGCTTCACTGTGTGTATCACTCCGCTTGTGTTCGTGCGGTTCTAAAGTGTAAGAGCAATGTATATGTGTTAAGAGCTACTGTGTCTCTCTTTACATGTATTTTTTTTTACATTACATATGTTAGCCAGCAGGTGGTGGCAAAAGATAATTTTTATGTGTAATATGAGCCAGTTGGTGATGTGAAGTGAATCCGCGTCAGCCAGTGTTTACATACAACAGCGCTCCGTGATCGCTTGTATTACTACTACACTACTAAAGCTAGGAAATTAAACGGCTTTAAACGAACAACTTCAGCACTACGGCTCATCACAGTTCATTGATTACACAAACTCAAGGTGATTACCTCTTACTGGACTTTCCACATTAGAGAGGACGTACTGTTAAAAATGGCAGAGGGGTTTGCGGTTTCTATAGTTAAAGACTCTTGTGCACCGGCTACCGCGAAATAGGGAGAAATACCCCTGCTTGGATGGCTATTTTTCCACTGAGAAAGCTGATTTTCAGAAAGCTGACAGCATCTCTGCTTGGGAGTGGCAACAGGTGATTGCACATGCTCCATCTCTCTCTCACACACACACACACACACACACACACACACACACACACACACACACACCCCCATCTATCCATCCTTGTTTATCCAATAACTTGTCAGAAACAGCAAAAGCCCTGATACTATTTCTGAAGTGACATTTTTGAATTACTAACGAAGGCTTGGATGCATCATTTGGTTTGAACCAGCAACGGCAGATTCTGATCCGTCACGTAAGAAAGTAGTTCCATGCACAAGTGTGTTTTTATGACCGTACTCAGTTTTTCATAAAAATTTTTATTATGAAATAATACAGTTCATTGAACTGTTGTATATAAGCAATATCACACTTGCAATCATGCTATATGGCCCTAAATCAGCACTGCTGTGATTAGCTATGGCACTCGGCCTGTGGCCGAATCACAGCAGTGCTGATGTAGGGCCATATAGCATGATTGCAAGTGTGATATTGCTTAAATATATATATATACAGGTGCATCTCAATAAATTAGAATGTCGTGGAAAAGTTCATTTATTTCAGTAATTCAACTCAAATTGTGAAACTCGTGTATTAAATAAATTCAGTGCACACAGACTGAAGTAGTTTAAGTCTTTGGTTCTTTTAATTGTGATGATTTTGGCTCACATTTAACAAAAACCCACCAATTCACTATCTCAAAAAATTAGAATATTTTGACATGTCAATCAGCTAATCAACTCAACACCTGCAAAGGTTTCCTGAGCCTTCAAAATGGTCTCTCAGTTTGGTTCACTAGGCTACACAATCATGGGGAAGACTGCTGATCTGACAGTTGTCCAGCAGACAATCATTGACACCCTTCACAAGGAGGGTAAGCCACAAACATTCATTGCCAAAGAAGCTGGCTGTTCACAGAGTGCTGTATCCAAGCATGTTAACAGAAAGTTGAGTGGAAGGAAAAAGTGTTGAAGAAAAAGATGCACAACCAACCGAGAGAACCGCAGCCTTATGATTGTCCAGCAAAATCGATTCAAGAATTTTGGTGAACTTCACAAGGAATGGACTGAGGCTGGGGTCAAGGCATCAAGAGCCACCACACACAGACGTGTCAAGGAATTTGGCTACAGTTGTCGTATTCCTCTTGTTAAGCCACTCCTGAACCACAGACAACGTCAGAGGCGTCTTACCTGGGCTAAGGAGAAGAAGAACTGGACTGTTGCCCAGTGGTCCAAAGTCCTCTTTTCAGATGAGAGCAAGTTTTGTATTTCATTTGGAAACCAAGGTCCTAGAGTCTGGAGGAAGGGTGGAGAAGCTCATAGCCCAAGTTGCTTGAAGTCCAGTGTTAAGTTTCCACAGTCTGTGATGATTTGGGGTGCAATGTCATCTGCTGGTGTTGGTCCATTGTGTTGTTTGAAAACCAAAATCACTGCACCCGTTTACCAAGAAATTTTGGAGCACTTCAGGCTTCCTTCTGCTGACCAGCTTTTTAAAGATGCTGATTTCATTTTCCAGCAGGATTTGGCACCTGCCCACACTGCCAAAAGCACCAAAAGTTGGTTAAATGACCATGGTGTTGGTGTGCTTGACTGGCCAGCAAACTCACCAGACCTGAACCCCATAGAGAATCTATGGGGTATTGTCAAGAGGAAAATGAGAAACAAGAGACCAAAAAATGCAGATGAGCCGAAGGCCACTGTCAAAGAAACCTGGGCTTCCATACCACCTCAGCAGTGCCACAAACTGATCACCTCCATGCCACGCAGAATTGAGGCAGTAATTAAAGCAAAAGGAGCCCCTACCAAGTATTGAGTACATATACAGTAAATGAACATACTTTCCAGAAGGCCAACAATTCACTAAAAATGTTTTTTTTATTGGTCTTATGATGTATTCTAATTTTTTGAGATAGTGAATTGGTGGGTTTTTGTTAAATGTGAGCCAAAATCATCACAATTAAAAGAACAAAAGACTTAAACTACTTCAGTCTGTGTGCACTGAATTTATTTAATACACGAGTTTCACAATTTGAGTTGAATTACTGAAATAAATGAACTTTTCCACGACATTCTAATTTATTGAGATGCACCTGTGTGTATATATATATATTAACATTTTAAATATTTGTAATATTTTTCTGCCATTTATGGTGATTTAAATTGAGATAAATAAAATCAACATTGACAATAATGAGAAACTTAATGGGGGTTGTGCTTAATTGTCATGAAAAGAATGTCAAATGTGAATGTAAAAAAAAAAAAAAAAAAAGAAAAAAAAGAAAGAAAGTAATGGTCCTAGGTTTTGTTTTCTTTGTGCAAAACTTCACTTCTTATTTTAGGATTTCAGGGTGAAATGTGACCAAGACATGTTTTCATGCAATTGACCAATCAATCCAAAGAGTGTAATGGATGCATAGATTTATATCACACCTGAAGAGATGACGCGGTCGAATACTAGGACACCAGGTTTATCCACAAGACGCCGTTGTTTATTGGTGTTATACATCTCACTCAAGTTGATCACAGCCTGATCCACTGCAGCTTCCTGCCCCACAGGAACATTAAACTCTGACTCGTAGTAAGCTATTACACTGCCCTCACTGCAGGGAGAGAGAGAGAGAGAGAGAGAGAGTGAGAGAGAGAGATAGAAAGAGAGAGAGCTTCTTAAAAAAACAGCACAAACAAGCAACATTCAAAGAAGCTGTAATAGTAAGGTATACGGCCAAGATGAAGTTACTGTTTACAAACAAACGCTCTGCCCCGCCCCTTCCGGGTTCTTTTGTAGCCCAGAAAAGAACTGCTGTCTATGGGCGCTTCACTCAAATTGCGCTGAAACTGCCCAAAAAGTGCTGTTTGTGTTGATGAAACACCCTGTTTCCTACAGATTATTGGAGATTAGGGCTTCTTTACATTTCTACCAGATCACTGCAACAGGAAAACTCTGAATTTTACATAAATGATGACACTTCACGGGTCACCGTCATTGTTATCGCATCTCCTCTATTTGACACAACTGACCCACAGCAGCTGTTGGTGGACAATAACTTTTTTTTTTTTTTTTACAAAGAAATCACCCTCTCTCTGATCACAAACGGCTGTTTTTAATTTCAAAAGTGCTGTCACTGTGACAGATATGAGGTCAAATATGATCTAACGATGATCTTACATGATCAAGACCACCACATAAGATATAACGGGAGAAGCGGGACCCGTCTCCACCACCACAGCACATGGACTACTGTTTGTGAAAGGACAAGTGAATAAAAATAAATGATGTCTTTGCATTTATTTTGTTTTCAGTAAATAATATTGTTCAATCGAAATGGCTGTTATTAAGTTTTGATATGGAATATGATCATATTGAAGTAAAATATGATTTATTGTATGTGGGTTAATTATTTAAGCAGTAAAGACACATATTGCATGTCTAGTGGTAGTTTTTATTTTTATACATCACATTTCTTAGGCTTTAGAAGTGTGTTAAACATGTGAGGATGTGTATTCATCAACCTGTTACATGTCCGACATAATCATACAGGCTCATTGAACCAAGTTTAAACTTGTTTTGCCAATATTTCAGAAAAGAACCCACATACTTTCTTCACTGTAAACCTTAGATATTCCTTTATAATAACTTCTATTAACATTAAAATACATTTTTACATTCTATAAAGCTTAAGATTATTTAAACTGCAGTGCTGCCTATTTCCACCATTGAAATCTGCTGCTCGTAAGAACCCGGAAACGTCTTGGGTATGTAACCTTGGTTCCCTGAGATGATGAAAACAAGACATTGCATTCTGCAAATGCATATGGTGAGTGTCCTTCTACACGACCTAGTTAAAACCTCTCTACAATAACGCCAATATTCTAATATTGGCTATGATGTTTGAGCCCCGCCCTTTTAGGCGCAAAGCTATCCGCTATAAGGGCAGGCATGCAAACACCATTCCTCAGAATTTTCTGACTCACCTCAAAGAACTCTGAGTCTTGTAGTGTGACTTGCATTCGCAGTGTCTCATTCCCTTTGTCTCAGGGAACTAAGGTTACGTATGTAACCGAGAGGTTCCCCAACAACTCAACACCTGACATTGCATTCTGCTAACGCAAATGGGGAACAATACCCAGAAGGGAAACATGACTCACCGACATGAGTATGCCGCAAGTGAATGACCCTCATGGTCAGCCAGGAAGGGAAAACTCAGAATATATATGAACTATGGTCATATAGTATGGATTAACCCCTTCATGAACCCAGTCGGGATTGCATGAATATGCTTGTGACTTTATGGTAAATTACAACGCCATGAATGCAGGCGGTTGTGTAAAATGATGGGGAGCCCGTACTTAAAGGGAGGGGCATAAGTATATGTTTGGCAAACGAAATAGCAAGCGCTCTAAACAGAGAGGACATGTGAATAGTGAGACATTACGTCTAGGCTGTAAAACCTTGCGAATGTGTTTTGAGAAGACCATCCTGCTTTAAAACGTATGTCTTGTAAAGACACCGTTAATCAATGCCCATGAGGAGGCCATGCCTCTAGTTGAGTGTGCCTTAACACCAAATCTTACCCTGCAACTCGTAAGCCAGGGTAATGAGAAAGTCTTTGCTTGGAGACATTCCTTTCATGCGTCCTCCATAGCACACAAAGAGCTGATCAGACAGTCTGAACTGGCGGGTGCGCTCAACGTATGTGTTTAGCGACTGCACAGGGCCCAAATGCAAGTATTGTTCCTCATCCGAATTAAATGGTGGAGGGAAGGAGGCTTGAAGGTGAAACACCTGTGCTCTGAAGGGTGTGGTTAGAACCTTGGGTACATAGCCTTTTCTGGTTTTGACAGTGGCTTTGAAAGACCAGGACCAAACTCCAGACATGAATTGTCATTTGATAGTGCATGTAAGTCACAAACCCGTTTTACTGAGGCCAGAGCCAGCCGTAGTGCGGTCTTAATAGAGAGCATGCTCAAATCAACAGAGTGCAAAGGCTCGAAGGTGGGCCCTGCGAGCGCTTTTAGGATCAAAGTTAGGTCCCAAGTCGGGACTGTAGCCAGTCGAGGTGGATTTAATCATCTTGCTCCTCTAAGGAACTTTATGATTAAATCATGCTTGCCTATAGTGGCGCCAGCTTCAGGTGTGGTATATGCAAATATAGTCACCACATAAACTTTGAGCGTTGATGGAGTGAGTCCTGCGTCTAATCACTCTTGAAGAAATATGAGAATTTCATGTATGGGGCAGTTTACTGGGTCTTTGCCATGTGAAAGACACCAATCAGTGAACACATCCCATTTTAGCACATAGAGGTGTCTCGTGGATGGCACTCGGGCCTGTAAAATAGTGTTCATGACTGAATGCGTCAGTTCTGGCGCGTTTAGCGCGTTCCGTTCAAAGAACATGTGTAGGCTTAGCAGCTCTGGCTGGGGATGCCAAACCGTGCCTTGTGTTTGAGAGAGATCTTTCTTCAGCTGTATTTCCCATGGAGGCCCGTCCAGTATTTCTACCATCTCCAGAAACCATGGAAGACAAAACACCATTGAAATGGGGCGGCCGACGTGCAAATTGGATTATAGAACCATGTTCGATTGTTTTTTAGCATGTAACGGGTCAGAGGGCAATTTGGTATGTTCATAACATGATATATTGTGCCGCTCACCATTGGGAAGCGGTTGCGCACAATGTGAGGATTTGAAGAGGGAAAGCTCTTTATTGAAAAGTGTGAGCGTCTCTTGCATGTGCAATGAGCGCTGTAATCTTTTTGCAATCTTTGTAATTCATTACAACATGTAATGTGCCACTACCCACTGGGAAGCGGTTGTGCAAAATACAACTCAAAATACAAAAATCCTGCCGAAGCGCTGCGGGAAATCAAGAAGCTGAAGTGGCCCATTCACCAGCAAAGCATCAGTTGTTGTTGTAGAAGGAATAACAAACTTTAATTTGTAAAAATAAAATAAAATGAATACTGAATAACTGCAAAAGTACAGAAATACACATCTAAATATATCAGAGTACACAGATCTAAGTCTAACATTAATTAATATGTTGTCTTGTCTAGTGAAGTAAATGGAAAAGTTTCAAGCCTAGATTGAGGTGAGAAGGTCAAGGCAGAGAGCCAGAGGAGTGAGATAATGTGGGTCAAATTATTCTATTAGCAATATACTGTGCTGTATATGTGTACCATGTTCGTGCAAAAGTATAATATGTCCTTTCTAAGCCCGCTATGATTTTATAATTTCCTCTTAAAAATAGGGCTGTGTCAATACAATCAAATATTGATTTATTGCAATGCTTTTTCTAATGATTTTATATCGATAGTTTAGAACCACATATCAATATTTATATTCAACTGTTTGTATATTCATATCATGTTAACACACAACAAATTTGGCACACTGTTACTTCCAAATCACAAATGATGCTCACAAAGAAGAGACAAAAACGTGATGTTTCGTGCAACATGCTCTTCATCAGACATCAGTATATAACTGAAATATACACAAATGAATTGGAATTGAAATTGGAATTGATACATAATTGAATCAAACTATGATATCGTGATGTATCGCAATATATCGAACCGTGACGTGTATCAGGCGATACCCAGCCCTACTTGAAAATAGCAATAACTCAAAGTCGCCAGGTCACATTGTCCTAGTGTGTTCAAGGAACAGTTCACCCAATAATAAAAATTCTCTGATCATTTACTCACCCTCATGCCATCCCAGATTTGTCTGACTTTCTTCTGCTAAATACAAATGAAGATTTTTTTAGAAGAATATCTGAGCTCTGTAGGTCCATACAATGCAAGTGGTCAGCGCTTAAAAGCTCCAAAAAGCAAAGACGATCGTAATAAAATAATCCAACTCCAGTGGTTAAATTAATGTCTTTTAAAGTGTACGACTGTTTTGGGTGAGAAACAGATCAATATTTAAGTTCTTTTCAATATAATTGTTTACTTCTGAGTTGCTCTCCAAAGTGCGTCCACGAGGGGACTCGGTTCACGCTGCCTTTCACATGATGTAAGCACGCTGGCATGTTCAAAAGAAAGCAAAACCAATGAAGCTTGTGAACTGCGTTCTCTTGTAAAAAAAAAAAAAAATCAAACTGCACCCCTCGTGGACGCACTTTGGAGAGCAACACAGAAGTAAACAGTTATAGTGTAAAGAATTTAGAGCAGTCATATCATGGGGAATCAAAATTTCCTTAATATTTTGACATATAAGAGGTCTTTCTACTATAAAAACATACTGTAAATTTCAGAACTTAAAATTAATCCTCAATGCAGTAAAAGCATTTATTGAAACCAAGCTGCAAAAACGCCTCGTTCTCTACTTTTGCGGCTACCCTATGTCACTTGTGGGCCCATTAATTCATGACTGCCTCTACGGCAACAACATCAACGCATACTTTATATCATCCCACCCTTGGCCCCGCCCACTAGTGCTTCAGTTCGGAAACAGAGAGAGAGCAGGACGGTCAGGCCTAGTGTGGCCTACTAACTATTCCTAAACACTAAAGGGGACCCATCTGGACTATTTTGAATTTTTTTTTTTATAAACATGCACTAGAGAGACGTCTTTGACCGTTGTCATGTATCTGCCACTGTTTTTAAAAGATGCTGTGTCAAGTTACAACTATGAAAAAGAGACCCCATTCTGTTTTATCAGACGTCCTGGACACCTTCTTGCGCCCATCTGTGCTTTTTTTTTTTATTATTTTTGGTGTATGTAAACATGTACTAGATGGATGTCTTTGACCGTTTGATGCATTTCCAGCTCAGCGCAAGATGATACTTTACAGTATGTGTGTGCGCGTCTTGTTTCACTGTATTTTGGTCTATGTATGTGTATTTTTTCAGCTCATATCAGCGTGGATTGCTTGTGAACCAGCCATAATATGATTCAAGCTTTTCAATGGAACTGTTACTGAAGGATGGGGCAGTTTTAAACATTTTTGAACCTGACCGCAAAACCATAAGTAACCAGTTTCATTCATGAATGTTTCAAATGTCATGACTGTTTGAGATTTTATGTGCAGATGTGCTTGAGTGAATAGTTTAATATATTTGGATTCAATGTGTTGGATGTGTGTTATGTGTAAACCCTGAAATTTTGTTTTATAAATGTTGTGGAGCTTGTTCATTCTCTTTGGATTGATTTTCAAATATGGCTGTATTTGAGGGGCTGCACGATGTTAGCCAATCATGACTGTGGGCATTTACATTGAAGCTTTATGGAGGCGCTTAGGACAAAACCAATTGTTTCAGACAGAGGGCCAGAGACAGGGTGGAAAATTATCATATATTACTAAACTATGACTGTTTTGGTGCAAAACAAACTTTACTACCTTAATCAGTGGACCTCAGGGAAGATAATATATTATATAAAACAATTAAGAGTATGTCATGAACTCTTTAAATATTGATCCTGTTTCTCACCCAAAGCAAACGTTTAGCTTTAGAAGACATTAATTTAACCACTGGAATCATATGGATTACTTTTACTATGACTGTCTGTGCTTTTTGGAGCTTTAAAGTGCTGATCACCGTCCACTTGCATAATCTGAACCAACATAGCTGAGATATTCTTCTACAAATCTTTGTGCTCTGCTGAAGAAACAATCACATACACATCTGTGATGGCATGAGGGTGAGTAAATGATGAGAGGATTTTCATTTTTGGGTGAACTAACACTTTAAGCTGTGGTTAGGTGAAGTTCACACACTACTGAAGACTTGTGAATAGTGAATAAGGTTGCATAACTGATTATGGCAGACTACATCACAATGTTCCATAAGCAAAAAACTTTATGAATATAATAAGCAAATTAAATAAAAGTTTAAATGCATCACAAGCTCTCTTTAGTCATAGATACATGTCATACTGTATAATCGTGTGTGTATTTGTCACTTAAAAAACATTTAAACCTAATGTATCAGTTTAATTTTATCCATCTTTGTGTGACTTATCTCCCTCTCTCTGTCAGTATGCCTGCTGTGTGTGTGATAGAAAGAAAGAGAGAGAGAATGCATGCTCTCAAGTCAGTGAGAAAAAGGCACTTTTAAATGAAACAATTTACGCAAAAGTAACTTAGAACGAACACTTCGATGTTTGCAATACATATGTCTAAAAATGTCTGTATCTTACCTCAGTTCCAGTAAGCTTGTTTACATTTAGCTTGATCTGTCGCTACTGTAGTTAGTCAGAGCTACTTTATGATACAGATAGTCTTGCTCAGGCTTTTATGAAGCAGGAAAAATTCCTTACTCTAAATAAATAAACAATTACACATGTAGGAAGTTTGCATTGTAAAGTTTTACTGGCAGATTTCAGATATACAAGTGGTGGTTGAATGACTATTATTAACTCATTGAAATGAAAAAATTTCCTATTAAATCAATAGGCACACTGGAATGTTTGGGCATAGAAATTTGGTGGTGCAGTGGCTTCAATGTTATGACATCATCAGCAATCCAGTTCTATTTTATAAATCAGTGGCCACGCAACCTGCGGATACAGGTGCGATCTTTCCAGGACACCCATTTCAGTGACTGTTAGGTAGCATTAATATTAGAGTTCAACCAATGGTGAGTTTTCACGATATTGATAACTAAGGTCGTGGAACCGATTAATAAGCTGAGTTTTTTTTTTTTAGATAAAAATTACTTGGAGTCTTGGCTCCTTCACAGTGCTCTATATTTAAGAATTTACCTAAATTAAGCTTTTAATAGCCTTTACAGTATATCCACCAGATGATTTTGTGTATATATTTCTCTAAATGGAGTTTAATGAGGAATAAGGTTTTTTATTATTCAAAAGATATGAATTTGAGACACAATGTGTGACAGGGAACATTTCCATATAGTCGCATTTTTCTTTGCATGCCCTCCCTTGAATTTAGAACACTTGATTATCTATTCAAAATAAAATATGCACTGAAGTGAGGATAAAAATATGGATGAATACCGTCAATGATGAAAGATTTAGATACAACAAATCCCCATGTGATTGCTTTTATTTAACTTATAGAGGCCGCGGTTACACTGCAGAACCAAACCGGTCTAACTAGACTCCTCCAGCAACAGCCAAAGAGGAATAGAGAGGAATAATAAAAAAAAAAAAATTTCCTATAACCAATACTTCCAAAAAGCAACTACCAGCACTGATTTAACAGTAAAATCCATATATCGGTCTACCTCTAATGAATAGTTGTGAATAGGCTTGTTTGTGTTGTGTTTGGCCAAATGCAACTGTACCTGAAGGCAAGAACTTTGGATCCCACATAATATTTCACCAGTTGTGAAGACTCAGAGTACATTGATTTCAGCTGAAAAAGAAAAAATTCAAAATCAAAAACCATAAACAAAGCAGTTTGATTCAGGCAAACTAAAATGTAAACAACTTCAATTCTCACCTGAGCCATCACTTGGTTTGCCAAGCTTTTAAACTCGTTACTCTCCGGATTTTCATACGCATCCACAAAATCTTGATTGGTTATTCTAACGGAGCCGGTGTAAATCTTCTGTAACCTCAAATCCTTACGGACTGCAGATTGCACATTGAGAAAGAAGGGGATATGAACAAACACATGTTCAACTTTACCATGACTGTTGCTAGACCTTCTGTAACTGGATGAATGCAGTGAGGTGCTGACTTACAGTGGAAATGCCAGACCACAAGCCCAATTATCAAAGCCAAAATGGCCGCCAAGATCACCAGGCCAACAATGATCCCAACCTTCCCAGGACCCCTTTTCTTCTCCAGCTTTTTATTGTCTGACGCTGGCAAAAATGTGACAGCTTGGTCCCAGTCCTTGTTCTAAAAAGGCAACAAATGCAACAATTTAGTGAGCAGTGTAAAAGCAGCAAAGGATGTTTTATACTTCTGTCTAAATTCCACTGTACATGAAATAAACCAGTCTGTGGGAAACAGATTAATGCAAGTTTGAAGGCATAAATAAAAAATGTCAAAAGTAGCACACTTTCTCAAAGGAAATCTGATTTAGAACAGAAAATATGCTGTCAAATTTCTTTCTTTTTTTTGACAGAATAAGAACAGATTCAAAGGCATTATATAAGAGCGGTATCAAAACACTTCACCCGCTGCTCGTACTGCTCTGCGTCACTTTCAAGTCAACATGAAACTGCATTCGCAACTCATTTTACTTCTGCAATGTGACATATTTCTGAGTGAAACAAGATATTCAACAAGAAAAAAATGAGGGCAGGACTTTATATACCCAGCCTCAGGACAAGTTGTAATAATCAGAAATCGAATATTCGAGATGGCTCGTACAAAAACGTATGACTATTCCTCCCATAGAAAAAATATAAATGATACCAATGAACAATGTTATCACACTTTTTCCTAAGTTTAAACCCTAGCCCAAACCTAAACCTAACTATAATTTTAATAGGAAAATCACTGTTGTGTACCATGGCAGAGAGAGAAACATTGGGGTTTTGAACAAACGTTGTAATGATTGTTCCTAATTCTTACCCTTAACCCAAACCTAACCATAACATCTAACCCCTTGCCCAACCCTAAACATTATCATGAAAATAACTTGTGTTCCACGGAAGAAAAATTGGGGTTTGGAACAAGACTAATGATACAGAAGCATACATGTTATTGTCGTACATCTGTCATTTGTTCTGCATATATAAATACGCAATGAGTAACCAAATTTGTTCACAGACATTTGCTTTCTTAAAATACATGATAGGAGGTGGCTAGCTAAAATTTGATGCCTGTATTGTATTGATTTTAAATTCTGTATGTTGATTGGTTGGTCAGTATTCAAATAAAAATCGTACGATATTACAATTTTGCCATCTCATACAAAAGAGACTGTTGGACTTTATCAGGAATTGATTGGATTGTGATAAGTGGCTGTTCCATACCAGAATGCCAGACCTGAATGCAATTTGCAGTCAAATGTGGCGGACCAATCCCCACCTGAAACCTCACCCACCCATTTCTGGAATGTAGAAGCTAAAGGTCAAGTTCACCTTCAAGAGCATCTCAAGCACAGCGTATGCCAATTGTAATGCTTCTTTTTTTCAAATCTATTGTTATTTTCTAATATTGCTGAAATATTAATTATTTTGATGTTTACAGACTAAATTTGTGTGTTAATGGCAGAATTTTTGTTTGCATTACTTAGCTATTTGGCTATTAGTTAATTAATGGAAGATCAGAAATTGATGAAAGATGACTGATGACACAATCTGAATGATAAGGGAAGGAGGAGACATAAGGTGGCATATTATTTAATGTCATTAGATAAATTACAAGGAAACAAATCACAGCCCATAACATCTCTTTCCCTGCAGCAAACGCAAACAATCAATCAACAACCTGTGGTCAAACCAGTGGCATAGCCAAGGGTGGGCTGTGGTGGGCATGGGCCCACCCAAATTAGAATCAGGCCCACCCAGAATATTAGAGATTATACTTTAAATTATATATTTATAAAACAGTTTTAAAAAATGCATAAATTCTAATCTCTGAAAGTGTAAAAGAACTGTTTATATGTGCCGCTTCCCTGTTGCTACGGAAAATTTGATAAAAAATAATAAAAAAAGCAGCAATTTGGGCAAAAACTTGGCCCATCAATTTTTTTTTAGGCCCACCCAAAAGTAATTTCCTGGCTACGCCCTTGGGTCAAACATTAAATGCAGAGTCAGTTGTCTTTTTGTATACAATGAGCATTATTCTTCTCAACAGGTTTTTCAGTATCATATTTCAGTAAAAGCTCTTAATTAGTTTGCTTAAGAGTCCATTTGAAGCATAAAAAGGACTCGTGAACTGAATAAGTACCTGACCTTAACTAGTTTGATCAAAATGGAATACTGACCTACTATTGTGTGGTTTTTTTTTTTTTTTTACAACCACTAAATTTTTTCCCCAGTTATCTCAGACTGCAGTCACATGACAGCGTTCCTGACCTATATTCTGTGTAGATGGAATAAAAAAAATGTGCCATGACAAAATGCCCCAATGTTGGGAATTAGCTCTCAGACAACATGAAGATGTTGATTTTCTACACCAAAACCCGAATTCACTGGATCCAATGCATGCAATGTTGCTGACACCAAAGCCTAAACATGTAATCATCAAACTTTTGACCTTTCTAAACATTTACCAGTTCTAGTTCTTTATCTCCAAAAGACAAGTGTGCTTTTACCTAATGGTGAGAAAAACTGAAACGTTAACACACATCTGTAGTGCTGAGTCATGGTGGTGCACTTTTTAACTGTTATGAATTGAGACCAGAATGAGTGTTGTTCTTCTAGTCAGAGTGAATCTGTTTTCAACTTAAGACATGTTCAAGTTAATGAACAATAAAGTCCAGTTGTAACTGAATAAGCTCTACCACTGTCAGGTGGGTGACATGGATAAAGGAGAATATCACAGATGTTTGGGAACATTCTGGAGGGATGAATAAGGGAGACATCTCCACCTTAAAAATTCACCTGAGTCATTTTCTCTCTTTAGGTTGTATTTGTGGGGGTGTTGTCTCATAGTAAATTTAACCAGCTTAAGTATGTCGTAACAGATCTGTGGAATGCATGCGGCCAAACACACATTACACATGCGCGCAAACATGACACAAATATACGAGAGCATGTTGTGGTGCTGCTGATCATGTAACAAACTCATTGACTAACCAGGAATCCCTGTCTCTGTAAATCCTCGAAAACTCCACAAGGAGTCCAGGACTCAACAATAAGGACAGAGCGATGGTCCGATGCCAATGTGAGAGACTTTCGGCCCTCAGGGCCAGTTGCAGGAACTCTCACTTGCCCCATCAGGCTGTGGTATCTTTACATCCTACATTTCTAGGTCATTTACCTGCATTTTTATGTCTTGTAAACTTAAACATTGGGTTATCTTTGATTTTTTGAATATTGTTTTTGCAAATTCTACCGATTTAACCTCGTGCAACCCTGCGTACACATGCGTGTATGTTGTATTTTGGCTTCGCTAAACACAACTCATAATTTTTTTTTATTTAAAATGACTAAATCCTGTTCACAACACTTTACACTGTCATTTAAGGCTTAAACTTCTGGCGCTCCGAGTCACGTGACACAACAACATGACATTGATTTCCGTAAAGCACTTCTACGGGCGCAGAATTAACAAAAGTTTTTTCATTGAAACCTGTTTGGGTGTAAAGAGTACCGTCTCTAGTTTTGTTTGATATGCCACTTTAAAAAATCCATTCATTTTTCGTGCGTAAGCGTGCTGATAAACATGATGTCCACTTTCGTGTATTATGGGACATTATTCCCTCAAAAGTTGAAAAAACAAGTTAGATATTTTAAATAACTTTCCACATGAACAAATCTGTGGGTTATTTTGCTTAATTTTAAAATACATTTTGGTGTATTTTATTTTGTTTTCACAGTACAATACGGTTCAATTCATTAACATAGGTAAATGCATTCCTATACATTTACTGTGCATTTTCAAACTGAGAATCAATGGGTTCATCCAAAAGCTGAAATATGTTGCTTTCAGAGGATTTATGGAGTTAGGATGAAAATAAGATACATTCTGAACTGTTCTGAGACCAGTGGAGACCGAGAGCACACTGGAGGTTAAGTCATTCACTAAATAGGGAGCATCCTATAGCTCTCTATGCAGCAACGTGCATTCAATCCAAACCTATTTAAAGTACAGTTTCAGGCTGCAGATGATGTTTGAACCACTCAACATGTTTAGCAGACATGGGACAATGGAATTCAGTACATAGATTCAGAATTTTTCCAAGCAAAATTTTATTTTAACATGACTGGCATTGATTGGACGATGCTGTCCATTACTTTGAGTCAGAATTATTTATTCAGCTTTACAGAAAATCAGATGTAATTTCTGTATTGTCTCAAAAGCATGACATACCAACACTCCTGGAAACATTAACAATTCGTTGAAGAAAAAAAATAAATTAATAAAAAAAAATAAAAATAAACAAATAAAAAAATAAAAATCGAACTTTCCATAGCTTGGTATCATTTACAATTTCACAATTGTCCCATTGCCCACATATGTGGATATCAAGTTTTAGGAAAACTATTTGCTGTAGAAAAAATAACAAAACAAATGTCTTGTTTATTATGTGCTACTAGTAACAAATCAAAAAGGAAATGGAAAATCCACACAGCAGTCACGCTAGAGTCTCAGGAGGTTAAACCCAAATTATAGCAGAGAAACATAATTATGGTATACTATGGGGTCTGGGTAGCTCAGTGGAAAAGACGCTGGCTACCACCCCTGGAGTTCGCTAGTTAAAATCCCAGGGCATGCGGAGTGACTCCAGCCAGGTCTCCTAAGCAACCAAATTGGCCCGGTTGCTAGGGAGGGTAGAGTCACATGGGGTAACCTCCTCATGATCGCTATAATGTGGTTCGTTCTCAGTGGGGCGCGTGGTAAGTTGAGCGTGGTTGCCGCGGTGGATGGCGTGAAGCCTCCACATGCGCTATGTCTCCGTGGCAACGCGCTCAACAAGCCACGTGATAAGATGCGCGGTTTGACGGTCTCATACGCGGAGGCAACTGGGATTCATGCTCCGCCACCCAGACTGAGGCGATTCACCACGCCACCACGAGGACTTAAAAACACATTGGGAATTGGGCATTCCAAATTGGGAGAAAAAGGGGAAAAATAAAAAATAAATAAAAAATTATGGTATACTATAAGTTCTATTCAATTTGTTATAGTCCTAGGAACATCAGTAAAGATGGGTCAAAAATGTTAATCCAATCATTAATCTTTTACATTGTATGCCATTGTTTTCCAGCAAAAGTGCATTATGCAGTTGGATAGATTATAGCTACAGAGATTGATATCCCTGCAAATTAAAAACCTAGCCTGTTGAAACCTGTAAGCACTTCATTTGAAGGCTTGTAAATAACAACTGACACACTATCCTTAGGGCCTATAGTGAAAAGCAGCTAATCCAGTCACTACAATGTCTTAAACTCAATATTCTCTTGAAGATCAATAGAAGCACAATCCCTTACAAACACATGCAAACTAATGACGATGGAAAGAAAATGACAATGAATGCCAGTTTGGCCAATGAGGGTTTTTCAAAACCAACATCAAAAGAGTAGAGTGGCCACAATATTTCCTCAAAAAAATTCATTTAAAAATATAACATTTCAAAATATTCAAAAACAGAAAATATGCACTATCCATTGACAAGGCTGTCAGTAGATTTTGGAACGGACACCATGTAGGCTAGAATGACCAATTCTGGTAAATAGCAAATTGGTCGTATTATGGAAAGTTGGCCAACTGGCCGATGCCGGTAATTTCAAAATGGCCAAATATCAGCCTATAAAACCCCCTGAACGATTTATTAGCCTAACACTAGTTTGCTCTAAATGAGTGACTACAGACATGAAATGGTGTCAGTGACATTTCAAATCCATGAGTGAAACCTCCAGATAGTGGTGACACTTCCTATGGCACTTGTAGTAACTGTAGAAGTAGCACAAACATGTGGGTCTGCCATGTTCCAGGCTTAATAATCTGGATGGTCTTTCAGATCAAAGCATATAATTATCTTATAAATACATGACACCCTCATAGACTCCACTGTGAAGAAGGCTCAGAAGAGGTTGTTCTTCCTTCGCCAGCAAAGGAAGTTCAACCTGCCACAGGAGCTGCTGACACAGTTCTACTCGGCCAGCATTGAGTCTATATAGATGTGTACATCTATAACTGTCTTGTTTGGTTTAGCCATCAAATCAGACAGAAGGAAACTACAACGGACAGTCAGGACTGCTGAGAGAATTACTGGTGCCCCCCTGCCCACCCTCCAATATCTGTACGTCTCCAGAGTGAGGAAACGTGCAGGTAGAATCACTCTGGACCCCACACACCCTGCCCAGTTCCTTTTTGAACTGTTGCCCTCTGGCCGGCGCTACAGAGCACTGAGCACCAGGACATCCAGGCACAAGAACAGTTTTTAACCTCAGGACATTTTCCTCATGAACAATTAAACTGCCTTCAGGACTCCTACCTTGCACATACATTACCACTTGCACATGTACATACGCCATTCTGTTATATGTCCTATTATTTGTATGTCTATTTATACTCTTACCTTGTTTTATATTGTGTGTCTCACTGTAATGTTCCGTGTGGACTTGTTTCTTCTATCACCCAAAAAAAAAAAAACAATTCCTTGTGTATGCGAGAACACTTGGCAATAAAGCTCATTCTGATTACCAGCTTCCTTCTTGCCTTTTGAATAGATTAGACTTATCAAACCTTTTAAACAATGAATTTCCATGAGTCTTCCAGCAGTGCGTCATTACCGGATAACATTTTGTATATAAACATTTAATAGAGATTGCACTCACAAGAGCAATTTCTAGCTAATGAAATACATCAGAGATGAGAATAACCCCACTATCTGGCTTTGAAATGTATTTCATTTTTCTGTTCATAATCAAATTGTTATTGTCTTATCTCTTTGTATGATCCGGAACATTTACAGTAATGTCTTCGGGAAAAGCACGTGTAATGTTGTTTTGAAAGGTGCTCTATAAATAAACCTTAACTGACTAACTAGAAAAAATAATGGTGACGATAGAAATTCCCATGACCACAATTTTAAGATTCCAGCATATTTCCAGGTTTTCTATGAATGTAGGAACACTTATGGACATGCTCCACAATCTCATGACGTTGTTTCACATTTATACACATAGATCTTTAGATCTTCCACTTGTTTAACGTCTTGGTTTGATTTCTTGAAGATCAAAAAGTCAGATTGAACAGGAAACAATCTTGAGATATGAAATGACCACATCGCTACATTTGGCAACAGAAATATTGGATTTCAGGTCTTCATTACATATATAATGGCTGTGAGATTGCAAAATAATATCATGTATTAATATAGCACAGTAAGATGAATCTTACCGAAGAATTGGGAGTGTAACGCATTCCTCCATCCATAGGATCCATGTCTACCACCAGAAGTATCGATATCAGCACACTTTCTCTTCTTCTTCACCACACTTTTCACTTCTGCTGACAAAATTAAGTGAGTAATTGTGTTTTGTGAGCAAAAACAGTTTTGACATTACCAAGTAAGGTCAGACAGGTGTGGAAAACAACAATACGCCCAAAACAATCTCACGCCGCAACAAAATAAAACGAAATACAAACTAAAGAGTAGAAATAAACTCGACAATGAACGGTCGAGCCAACTCAAACAAGCAAGCCTCACTAAAGAGAAAAAACTAAACAAAAAAACAACAGGATTTAAATGAGATACATTTAATCTTCAGCAGAAAGTAGATATTGTGTCGTTTGCCTGTGACTTGAGAAAATATTTCCGGAGAAATTCGAGTTACAATGGGAGTGACTTACTCAAGCGATACTCACAGGTGAGCACTTCCTTATAAATAACACCTACAAATAAAAGCACTTAAGTCTAAAATAACTCCGGAAACCTCAAAGTAAGATTATTCTATTAGTCTTTCAATGCAACTATACGGTAAATGTTACGTGTGACTATGAAAGTATAGAGTTGGTATCGATGTGTGTTTCTGTTGTGACTCACCTTCCGCAGGTGGCGGCTGCGTCTCAAAATCTAGTGTGTTATTTTCATAGACAGCATTTTTGGCATTTTCAGCTGACTCGGAACGCACTTATGGGGCCGAAAGATGCTATCTAGCTAGGGTGCGTACTACGTTTCGAACTACAACCGGCGTTTCACTTTAACTTGATACAAACTCGACATGCAGGTTTCTGTTGCATTCAAATGGCGTTTCAACGAAATAATGCTGACTGAAAAAATAGAACACAGAAGCTTTTTACCTATAGACAGCAAAACCCGTTTACACTGAAACAATGACTAAAACAGATGAATATAATATAATATGACACTGACTAAGAAGATGATATCAGAAATTTGTTTTAATAAATTGTTCACAACATTTTAACACAAAGCAATACATACAAAGCTACAACAGCACCACATTCACTGTCCAGCACAATCATAGTATGCAGAACAATACAGTAGAAGAGAAACGTGTTAACAAATAGGCAGGTGTTGCCAAAAATAAATATGAATATTGTTTGACTGCCTAATAATGACAATTAAACAACATTACTGAATTAGTCATATATCTAATTCAGGGATGCAATGTACTTTTTGGTAATAGTCATTAGTCTTTGTCCTTTATTGCTTATTTTGATCTATCTACTCACTCTGACGCAACTAAATATTTACTGTATTTACAATGACAGTTACAGTATAGAAACTGAACAACTGCAACAGATAACTAAATAGCAATCTCAGGCTAAGGATGTCAAACATTTAAGACCTTTATACAACAAATATTCACCAGGAATGGCTGTCAAGGTTTTGGACAGAACAGCATTTCTTAAAGTGTTGAATATAAAGTGCTCTTTACAAATTAAAGACATATTTGTATCTGTCAGAGAACAGAGAATCAAACATGACTTCCACAGTGAGCCAGCGCATAAAAATAAAACCAGTGGTTGTAAATACTGCATGTTATCTGTCACAGCTTCTGCAAACAGAATTGACTTAGGGTGGATATTTTTTTTTAAATCCACAATTTCTCCACCACAAAATCTCCCTGTATCATTATTTTGAAGTAGTATTATATGACAACATTGTTTTAAATAGGTGGATAGATGGATTGGATGAATGGATAGTTAAATGGATGGAATGTTGGATGTATTGGATGGATGGAATGATTAATGGATGGATGGATGGATGGATGGATGGATGGAATGATGAATGGATGGATGGATGAATAAATGATTGGATGGATGGATGTACTGGATGGAGGGATGGATAGATAAATGGATGATGGATGGATGTATTGGATGGGTGGATGGAATGATGGATGGATGGTTTTAATGGATGGATGGATGAATGGATTGGATGAATGGATGGATGTATTGGATTGATGGATGGATGGGTGAATTGGATGGTTGGATGTACTGGATAGATGGAATGATGGATGGATGAATGGACTGGATGGATGTATGGATGGATAGATAAATGGATGGATTGGATGGATGGATAGGATGAATAGATGGATGGATAGGATGAATGGATGGATGGATGGATGTATTGGATGGATTGATGTTTTGAATGGATGGACGGACAGATAGATGGATGAATGCGTGAATGAATGGATGGATGAATGCATGAATGAATGGATGGATTGGATGGGTGGGTGAATTGGATGAATGGATGGATTGGATGGATGGATGGATGAATGAATGGATTGGATGGATGGATAAGTGAACTGGATGGATGGATGGATGGATGAATGGACTGACGGATTGTCTTATTGATCCCTGAAGGGAAATAGCGGCAATTACAAATTTAACAACACACTCTGACACACTGTATATGACGAGGAGGAGGGCGGGGCCTGGCCATGAGTCTGCACGGCCGGCCCCCAATCAGGCTAATCAGCCGAGGAGAGGGATAAGGCCAAGCCGGATTAGGCAGCTGCCAGTGGCTCTCTCTATCCCGAACTGCCTTATCCGGCTCTCCTCCGCTGATTAGCCCGATTGGGGGCTGGCTGTGCGGACTCACGGCCCGGCCCCACCCTCCTCCTCATCACACTGTACACAAGATACTATTCACAATAGCCTACACAATACTACAGAATGTGGGAAAACATAAGGGCAGGTAGATAAATATGTATTACACATACAGATGGTAGATGACAATAAAAGCTTCTCTGCAGGATTTACTGACTATTGGATTGTGTAAATGTGGTGCTATGGGAGAAGCAGACATTGCATTGTGTAATAACAGCAGGCAGAAAAAGTCCCTGTTGACTTTTCTGCCTGCTGCCAATGATTTTACATGGACCACCTGTAGACTCTGGTCTATGCTGCTGTCAGGTGAACTGATATAAAGTGTATCGGAGTAGTTGACATGAATTGTCAAGTAGTGATGGCAGTGAAACACTGTGCTATAGTTCATCTAAAACTATTTTAAACAACATCTCCTCACCCGCACAAACAAGGACTTTTCAACCTCTGCTGCCTTGTGCTTCACAGAAACCTGGCTGAGGGAAGCCTTCCCGGACAGCGTGTTACATCTGCCAGGCTTTCAGCTGTTCAGAACGGATCACACTGCGGAGTTAACGGGGAAAACGAGAGGCGGTGGAACATGCTTTTATATCAAGGAAAGTTGGTGTACAGATGTAACAATGTTAAAGAGGATGTGCTGTCCTAATTTTGAAGCGCTCTTTATTAACTGTAAGCCTTTCTACTCGCCGCGGGAATTTTCAGGCCAAAGAGGATGCTTACAGGGGTGGGGATAAAGTCTTGTACAATTAGGCCAGGAACACACTGAACAGGGAAATCAGAGTGGCTAAAAGAACATACTCTGAGAAGCTGAAAAACAAGTTTTCAGCTAACGACCCTGCATCAGTGTGGAGTGGCATGAAACAACTCACAAATTACAGGACTCCTACCCCCAACCCTGTAGGGAACCAACAATTGGCTGACGACCTGAATGTGTTCTACTGCAGATTTGAAAGCCCCAATCTCACACCCCACACCCACTCTGACCTTCACTTCACACAAACACCAACACCTCCTACAACCCCCCTCCTCCCCCCTCCTGCTACTCAATCTGCACTTAAGATCTGTGAAGATGATGTGAGCTGCGTCTTTCGGAAACAAAAGACGAGGAAGGCTTCAGGCCCAGATGGCGTCTCACTAGCGTGTCTTCGATCCTGTGCTAACCAGCTGGCCTCCATCTTCACACAGATCTTCAATAGATCACTGGAGCAGTGTGAAGTCCCATGCTTCAAACGCTCAATCATTATTCCTGTCCCAAAGATACCAAAAATCACAGGACTTAATGACTACAGACCTGTCGCCCTGACGTCTGTGGTCATGAAATCATTTGAGAGACTGGTGTTGGCCCACCTGAAGAACATCACTGGACCCTTTCTAGATCCCCTTCAATTTGCTTATTGAGCAAACAGGTCTGTGGATGATGCAGTCAACATTGGATTGCATCATATCCTGCAACATCTGGACAGAGCAGGTACATATGCATGGATCCTTTTTGTGGACTTCAGTTCAGCTTTCAACACCATCATCCCAGCTATTCTCTAGAATAAATTACACCAAGTCTCTGTTCCCATGTCTATCTGTCAGTGGATTACCAGCTTTCTGACGGACAGGCAGCAGCTTGTGAGATAGGGGAAACTCACTTCTAGCACCTGTACAATCAGCACTGGTGCCCCCCAGGGATGCGTGCTCTCCCCACTACTCTTCTCCCTCTACACCAATGACTGCATCGCCAAGGACCCCTCTGTCAAGCTCCTGAAGTTTGCAGACGACACCACTGTCATCGGCCTCATCCGAGATGACGATAAGTCTACATACAGAAGGGAGTTTGAACAGCTGGCTGTCTGATGCAGTCAAAACAACCTTGAGCTGAACACGCTCAAAATGGTGGAGATGATTGTGGACTTTAGGAAAAACACCCCAACACTGACCCCCCCCCTCACCATTCTAAACAGCACTGTGGCAGCAGTGGAGTCATTCAGGTTCCTGGGCACTACCATCTCACAGGACCTGAAGTGGGAGACCCACATTGACTCCATTGTGAAAAAGGCTCAGCAGAGGTTGTACTTCCTTCACCAGCTGAGGAAATTCAACCTGCCACAGGCGCTGCTGATACAGTTCTACTCAGCAGTCACTGAGTCTGTCCTCTGCATTTCAATAAATGTCTGGTTTGGTTCAGCTACGAAATCAGAGATCAGAAGACTACAAAGGACAGTTCGGACTGCTGAGAGGATTATTGGTTGCCCCCTGCCCCTTCCCCCTTAAGAACTATACACTTCCAGAGTGAGGAAAAAGGCTGGAAAAATCACTCTGAACCCCACTCACCCTGACCACTACCTTTTTTGAACTGTACGACGCTTGAGAGCTCTGAGCACCAGAACCGTCAAGCACAGGAACAGTTTTTTCCCTCAGGCTATCCGGACTCAAGATGGCGCCGAGTATGGCCGAGTATGGCTGCTGCGTTGCGAGCTCCGACACAACATAGCAATGGTTTGTTTGTTTTGTTTACAATTCTTATGTTTTTTGTCTTGGATGTTGTCTGCCTTATTGTCTACGACAGACAAACACTTTTGGACATTGGCTCAGCGATCTCACACCGTAAACCGGACTTCACATTCCTCAATGCCGACCCGCTGTTTACAAACACGCAAGCGGAGCCCTTTGTCTGGGCAGCACGGCCGCGGAAACGCAGGAGGAAAAGGGGAAACAGAGCCGGCGTTCTCATCAGAGTAAGACGCCGCGCAAATCGACCCCCGCTACCCACTATTCTACTGGCAAATGTTCAGTCTCTGGATAACAAGCTCTGCGAGCTGAAAGCGCGGATCTCTTTCCAATGAGAGATGAGGGACTGCTGCGTTATCTGCCTTACGGAAACTTGGATGTCTGCGGAGATTCCAGACTCAGCCATTGAACCCACGGGGTTCTCCATGCTCCGAGCGGACAGAGCGAAAGACCTCTCAGGTAAAACTAGAGGAGGTGGTGTATGTTTTATGATCAACAAATCCTGGTGTGATCAGAGGAACGTACATTCCATCAAGTCTTTCTGTTCTCCTGATCTGGAATTTCTTATGCTTCTGTGTCGACCATTCTGGCTACCGAGGGAATTCACAGCGGTCATTATCACAGCTGTGTACATTCCCCCACAAGCCGACACAGACCGGGCACTCAAGGAACTGTATGGGAGTATAAGTGAGCAGGAAACCGCGCACCCTGAGGCCACGTTCATTGTGACCGGGGACTTTAATAAAGCCAGTTTAAAATCAGTCGCACCAAAATATCACCAGCACATTAGTTTCAACACACGAGGGGACCGGGTTTTGGACCATTGCTACTCTCCGTTCCGGGATGGCTACAAATCCCTCCCCCGCCCACCATTTGGCAAATCGGACCACTCTTCCATTCTGCTTCTGCCCGCTTACAGGCAGAAACTGAAACAGGAAGCACCCACCCTCAGAACGATCCAGTGCTGGTCGGACCAATCAGACTCTACACCACAAGACTGTTTTGATCGCACGGACTGGGAGATGTTCCGGTCCGCCTCTGATGACGACATCGAGCTTTACGCTGATAGCGTAATGTGTTTCATCAGAACGTGTGTAGAGGAAGTGATTCCGACCAGAACTGTGCGAATCTATCCGAATCAGAAGCCGTGGATCAACAGCGATGTTCGCGCGGCACTTAATGTGCGGACCTCCGCTTTTAATTCCGGGAACGCGGAGGAGCATAAACAAGCCAGTTATGCCCTCCGAAAAACTATCAAAACAGCAAAACGCCAGTACAGGAGTAAGATTGAGGGACAGTTTAACACCACCAACTCTAGAAGCATGTGGCAGGGAATTAACATCATCACGGACTTTAAAGGGAATAAAAACTCCGCCATGAACACCGCTGCCTCTCTACCGGATGAGCTAAATACTTTTTATGCTCGTTTCGAGGGAAATAACACCGCCCTCGCGGAGAGAGCTCTCGCGGCCGAAGCTACAGAGGTTAGTTCACTCTCCGTCTCTGTAGCGGATGTAACCCGATCCTTCCGACGGGTGAATATCCGCAAAGCCGCGGGTCCAGACGGCATTCCGGGCCGCGTCATCAGAGCGTGCGCGAACCAGCTGGCTGGTGTTTTTACGGACATTTTCAACCTTTCCCTCTCTTTGTCTGTAGTCCCCACATGCTTTAAAACATCCGCCATTGTGCCTGTTCCAAAACAATCGAAAATAACTTGTTTAAATGACTGGCGTCCTGTTGCTCTGACCCCCATCATCAGCAAATGTTTTGAGAGACTAATCAGAGATTACATCTGCTCTGTATTACCACTCAATCTTGACCCGCTGCAGTTTGCTTACTGCAACAACTGCTCCACTGATGATGCCATTGCATCTACACTACACACTGCTCTCTCCCACCTGGAAAAAAAGAACACTTATGTGAGAATGCTGTTTGTAGACTACAGCTCAGCATTCAACACCATAGTGCCCTCCAAGCTAGATGAGAAACTCCGGGCTCTGGGCTTAAACAGCTCGCTGTGCAGCTGGATCCTGGACTTCCTGTCAAGCAGACGCCAGGTGGTTAGAATAGGCAGCAACATCTCCTCATCACTGACCCTCAACACTGGAGCCCCACAGGGCTGTGTTCTCAGCCCACTACTGTATTCCCTGTACACACATGACTGTGTGGCAACACATAACTCCAATGCCATCATTAAGTTTGCTGATGACACGACGGTGGTAGGTCTGATCACTGACAATGATGAAACAGCCTACAGAGAGGAGGTGCACACTCTGACACACTGGTGTCAGGAGCACAACCTCTCCCTCAACGTCAGTAAGACAAAGGAGCTTGTGGTGGACTTCAGGAGAAAAGACAGAGAACACAGTCCAATCACCATCAATGGAGCACCAGTGGAGAGAGTCAGCAGCTTCAAGTTCCTGGGTGTCCACATCACTGAGGAACTCACATGGTCCATCCACACTGAAGTCGTTGTGAAGAAGGCTCATCAGCGCCTCTTCTTCCTGAGACGGCTGAGGAAGTTTGGAATGAACCGCCACATCCTCACACGGTTCTACACCTGCACTGTATAGAGCATCCTGACTGGCTGTATCTCCGCCTGGTACGGCAATAGCACCGCCCACAACCGCAAAGCACTGCAAAGGGTGGTGAGCTTCCCTCCCTCCAGGAAATATATACAAGGCGGTGTGTGAAAAAAGCTCGGAGGATCATCAGAGACTCCAGCCACCCGAGCCATGGGCTGTTCTCACTGCTACCATCAGGTAGGCGGTATCGCAGCATCAGGACCCGCACCAGCCGACTCCATGATAGCTTCTTCCCCCAAGCAATCAGACTTCTGAACTCTTGATCTCCCACGATCAAAATACATCAGCCCTGCACTTTATTACTCTTATATCTCACACCGGACTGTCATAAATTATATTACTGTCATTATATTATGTCTCTCTTAACAACTGACTATCAACCGACAGCCTGAATGTCAATACAGTACAATACTGTACATTCTATATATATATACTTTTTTCATATATATTTTAATTTTTATTGAATAATGTGTATCTATATAGTATCTATATAGTAAAAAAAAAACAAAAAAACAAAAACAGCATATTGTATACTGTACAGTGTATGTTATTATTTGTATATTGTTGAGTGTAATTGTGTACTCATTTTATGATTGTTGGTGCCAAACGGGCTGGTTTGAGTATTTCTGTAACTGCTGATCTCCTGGAATTTTCACACACAACAGTCTCTAGAGTTTACTCAGAATGGTGCCAAAAACAAAAAATATCCAGTGAGTTACAGTTCTGTGGACAGAAAACCCTTGTTGATGAGAGAGGTCAACAGAGAATGGCCAGAAACTGACAAAGTCTATGGTAATGCAGATAACCGCTCTGTACAATTGTGGTGAGATGTGGGTTGGCGCTGTTTTGGTGGCACGAGGGGGACCTACACAATATTAGGCAGGTGGTTTTAATGTTGTGGCTGATTGGTGTGTGTGTGTTTATATATATATATATATATATATATATATATATATATATATATATATATATATATATATATGAACAAATACATAAAATTATAGTTAATGTATGTGAGCATATTTGTTCATATTACAATTCCACTAGTATTTGGAAATATATATATATAAAATATTTGGAAATATATATATATATAAACATATAAATGGCTTTCACTGATATCAGTGCATCTCTTCCAGATTTATTGTCCATTATATTGTGTCAGAAACTCTGATATTCCCTTTTATACAAATGTTTCCCTAAATTCCACAAGCATTTTCATTCTTTAAAAGTTACAGACCAAAAATGGTTATCAATTACACAATAAGATGATCTGGGATTAGTTTGAGGGAGTTTCAGGCCAGTTGACAGCCATAAAAACGTCAGTGTTATTTGTCAGCTACACATTTCATAACAGAGTCACAAGAGGTGCACACGCCCAGTAAACAAACATGGATCCTTGTCTATTAGATGACAGCATGATGACTTCACTTCCGGTAGGTCCAGTATCAGACGGCCGGGGGCGCGCTTGATCTTGTTTTAACGCTGGAGAACTCGCGGCAGGCGGAGACGCGCAACATTCCACACGCGCGCAATCATTGCGATCGCACAGTGGGAAAAACACAAGAGAGAGACACAAGAGACGCACGAGGAACATTTACAGTGCTGTTTTCTGTTTGATAACCACGTTTAAGAATCCATAGCGGGATATTTTGAGCGGAATCCCAGCACAGACTAGCCGAGGAAGATGGGTTTAGTCCCTGCCGTATCAGTGCTCATTTTGGCCATCGCGGTTCCGAGCCTGGCCGGGTACATTGAGGTATGTGCGCGCTATTATCTCAACCTCATTTTTCATAATTCTTTCATTTTCTCTCCACTGATATTAGACAACTGCAATTTGTCCTGCAATTGTGATATCACTGGATTAAGCCAAGTGTGCCAATAATATCCTGTTCAAGTGCTCAATCAGTAAAATCATTAGTCTGAATATGGAAAATGTCACTTTATATTATTGTTTAGTCCAGCTGAGTGGCAGAAGATATGTTTTTTTTTTTTTTTAAACAAAACATGAAACCTTAAATTATTGTCTGTTTAGGGTTATTTTATTCCATGAAGTACCAAAGCAGGTTAAGAAAAGGAATAACAATGTCTTAAAGATTAAATGTCTTTACAGTTTCACTTCAGTTTCTCTTTTTTGATTATTTGTCTTGCTGAATTGTAAAACTGTATCAACAAACAAGCAACAGCACTGCTTCTCTCATAGTGTGTTTAAAGTCCCTTGTAGTTAATCTGAATGTGCACTTATGAAGATAGAGGTCTTTCTGAACATACTATCTCCTCTTAACCTCTAATGAGGTCAAATATTCACGGTTACTGTGGGAGTTTATATATATATATATATATATATATATATATATATATATATATATATATTAGTATCAAATTAAAAGATTATATTAGAAGAGCTCACACACTTTGTTCCTATTGCAGGGGACCTTTTTAAAGGTTTGTTTGTTCCTCTGAGGTTTGAAGGTGCTGGTTGCACATTTGATTTTTAAGAAAATGACTAACATTATCGAAATGAAATATTCAAAATGAACAGTCAAAAGTCAATCTTAGACTAAGGGCTTTTTGATTTTACCTTTTATATAAATACAAATATAGCACATCATTATATACACTCACTGAGTACTTAATTAGGTGTACAGGTGTTCCTAATAATTCATGCGATTATCTAGTCAGCCAATCGTGTGGCAGCAGTGCTTATAATCATGCCGATACGGGTCAGGAGCTTAAGTTAATGTTCACATCAACCATCAGAATGGGCAATTTTTTTTTATCTCAGTAATTTGGACTGTGGCATGATTGTTGATGCCAGATGGGCTGGTTTGAGTATTTCTGTAACTGCTGATCTCCTGGGATTTTCACGCACAACAGTCTCTAGAATTTACTCAGAATGGTGCCAAATACAAAAAACATCCAGTGAGCGGTAGTTCTGCGGACGGAAATGCCTTGTTCAACAGAGAGGTCAACAGAGAATGGTCAGACTGGTTCGAGCTGACCGAAAGTCAATGGTAATTCAGATAACCACTCTGTACAATTGTAGTGAGCTGAATAGCATCTCAGAATGCACAACACATCGAACCTTGAGACGGATGGGCTACAAAAACTGAAGACCACATCGGGCACTTTATTAAGACCATATGTTCCTAAAAAAGTGCTCTGTAAGCGTATATTCACCTGGAATAGTTTTCAGGTATTTGATCTGTTCAGCATCTCTCAAAATGTAAATCTTTAGGTGATACGGTGCTCTTCCTACAGTATGTTAAAAGACTTCTATGTATCTGTTTGTATCAGAGAAAACTGAATCAAGATTGTGAAACATGTCAGTCACTGGCAAGAAAATGCTAATCAAATAATGTAATGTATATTCAAGGAGGTCAAAAATCTGAGGTTACAAATTTATGGATTATATTTATTGGATCTTACATTGGAGAAGCTAACACGCCTTTCCTAGGAGGGGACCTGCCCTTGTTTTAGATACAGTTTGGTGCTTTTATATTTGTGCCAATATTACACTCCTCTGATGGCGCGCTCCTCCAAAAAGGTGTCAACTCAGCCTGAGGCATGATTCAACTAATTATAAAGCTATTATTTATATCTGGCAGGGGGATATGAACATGTACAGTTCAGCATTACTGATGGAAATCAAGGAATCATTCAGATCAATATTCTGAGCCTATCCTATTTCTGTTATCACTGCTATTTTCTTTGCTACTCATTTGACTCTTAGTATATTTCATTGTGTTTTTCTGATCCCTTCTTGGGTGTATTTTGGGAGAAGGTTTGTGGTGAGAAGAGTGTATTTGGAGAGTGTTGTGTTGGTGGTCAGCAGACGTGTGTGCTGAGTTGGTGAGTCTACTTGACTTCAGACCTGATTTGCGACCCATCTGAAAAGTTCTGCAGAGGTTCCTTAACTGCAGGAGTGCCGCATCCATTGAAACATCCGGTTTGTTCCTGCTTGGGAAAGAAATTATTCTCTCTCTCTCTCTCTCTCTCTCTCTCTCTCTCTCTCTCTCTCTCTCTCTCTCTCTGTGCCAGGTGTCATTGTAACTTGTTGGAGACAAAGACAATGTGTTAAAAATCACATTTGGCTGTCTCTTTGGGTGTTGATTTTTTTGCTGTGTGAGCTTGCATTTGGCTTTTATTGTTCCCTCAGCTGTGCGCAAGTCCCTGTTAAATAACCATGACATATTTTCTCTGTTCCATAACCTAATGAGCGGTGTCTGTAGGATGCGTAAGTATTTTAAGGCCTTGTAGGTGCACATCTGACGCAAAGGCTTTTTAAAAGTAGGCAGCATGTTTAGGCTATACTCTAAGATACCTTCTTTTGGCAAAATTCTAATGCAGCATCACTTCTGTTTTTTGTGGGCTAAACAATATAATGCTTTATTAACATTTTCCAAACAAAGGCTTAAAATAAACGCACTAAAATATCACTAATTCAAGTAACATTAAACGTTTCCCAAAGTCTAAGTGGGAGTTTGACTAATTGAAAGAACTAGTCTCCCTATAGGTTGCATATTCATTGCAACGGGCATTAAATCTCTTAACCGCTCATCCCCCTCAATATTAATCTGCCGGTAGACTGTGACTATCCACTTTGCTACAGCAATCATGAATCTGTGTTCATGACTCATGTCAGGGCGGCTCATTCTCATTCTGCGTTTTGGTGATGGTTAAGACTTGCTGTGCTTCTGTGGAAATTAAAATGGGATTTACATTGGTTGAAAATACATGAAATCAACTGAGAGTTGAATCTCTATGTGAGGAGCGGTATTTCTATGATGCAAGGAGTTGCTGCCTATGGACAGTGTTCCAAATCAGTCACTTATGAGGTTCCACTTCAGTTAAGGTGCTGTCTTGGAAGAGTCTCACTAAAAGACTGTCTACCATTAGTGTAATTTTTCTGCTACAGCTGCCCAGTCGTTGGCACTACAAATTGAGTTAGCTTGTTTTGCTCACATTATTGTTTTCAGATGTTGAAATAAACATTCAGGGATAAAGTGGTGCTAAAGCTCTTTCTCTGAAATACTTTTGGTCATTTGAATTAGCTTAAAGTATCCAACACAAAGCTCAGCCCTGGCCAATGTAGCACATTGCCAACTAATGCAACACAGGCCTGCTGGATTTTACTGGTACCACCAAATCTTTTTTGTGTTTTATGCAAAGCACGAATCACAGGCTTGGTTTTCCATATATTTTGGGCTTTCACTGATAGTAACACAAGCTGGAAGTCACCACAATCTTTCCCTATGCTCTGAAATGGTAAACAAAAGGATTGTCTCTTTTCCAGCTTGCTTGAGGGTTAACTTTGCTCTGGTTACGCTGACTTGCAGCACTGCCTTTTTGGCTAACTTCACTAACCGCTCTTATTTTTTTTAAACCACCATACTGAAATGGAACACCCAACTTTTCACCATCCAATCAATATCCAATAGATAAAATCAAGCCCTGTCCTACATTTCCCCCCCATCGAGCATCCTTTTTCATTTGGAAATGTCACATAATTGTAAATGGTTTACGAATAACATTTGATCCTTGCTGATTCTGACCATATCTATCAAGCCAAATAAGACTCTGTGAGCCTCAGATTTTGTCAAGCAGCCGTGACATTTTACAGAAATACATTGAAGTCAGTGCACTGACACCACTGCAGGATTCTGTCCTTTTTGCTCGTCACACCTGTGGTTGGGTTACCAGACGCAGTAGCTTTGTGCGTATGCGTGAATATTTCCGGGGGGTGGGTCTTGTTTGTTTGCTGGGTTGATTATGTCTGCAGCCTTTGATGGCACACAAGCCATTTATATGCAGACTTCATTGTGTGGATGTGTTAGGAGGGCTTTTAATAGCACGCTCACCCCCAGAGTGATGAATGGATTCCTGTAAGAGGCTTTTGTGAGCTCTGAATTGGTGCAAACAGCCTGAACAGCACGTGGACCTAGATGGACAGAACTGCATTTATGTTTATCAGACACAACAATGGACAACCAGGCTAGAGAGCAGATGTTAATTGTCACATTGTGCACGTCTTTTGACGTTTAGACCAGTGTCGCCCATAGTAGCGCTGGATTACGTTGGCTTGACTAGAATTTGCTTCTATGTGCTCTGTATTTACCACAATCATGTTTAAATTTGACTAACAGCAATCCAGGCACAATGGAAAAATGCAACAGTACATTTGGTCAAGTCACTTGTTTTCAATTTTTGTTGCATCACACCAGGTAACCAAAGCATGGCGCTAGCAACACCAAGATCATGGGTTTGATTCCCAGGGAAAGCACTCACTAAAATGCTATAAGTTGCTTTGGATAAAAGCGTCTGCCAAATGCATAAATGTAAATGTTCGTCAGGTGTGGCAGAGCTGTATTGTGGGATTGCAGGCATCGGTGTTTTTGGATGATGGTCGTGTCAGCCATTTCCTCTTTTGTAAAGCCAGAGCTATGCTAGCACTACCCTGCTGTTCATGCTGTGAGCTTAGTGCTTAGAGAGACACTTTCAATTATTTCCCCAGCTGCTCCCAGTCTCTCCACAAATCCTCTTAGCTGTAAGACACACTCAGAAGAGAGGAGAACAAGCTAGCATGCTATAGATGCTCCGCCCCTCCATTACTGAGATGATGCATACATGCACGCAAACACACCTTGATAGCCGTGCCCTCATTCGTGTAAGCCAAGAATGCACCTTAGTCATTGACACACTTCCTGGCTTATCACTACAGTGACTGTGAACCACTGATGTAACCCTGCCCTAAATTACTGACACATTAATGGCAGAAATAATTTTAACATATGGGGAGTGGAAATGGACATTTAACTTTTTCCTTTAGGTTAAGAATTTATATATTGTTTATAAATAACTTGCCTTTAAAAAATTTAAGTTTTAAGGCTTTCAATTAATATGAGATCATGAAAGTGCTGTTTAAAGTAGTTTTAGATGGAGTTTGTGTCTCACTGAACACTAGGGCTGGGTGATAACACAATATAGATATTTGTCAAGGAAAAAAACTCTGATAAACGGATCAGGTGTGTGTCGTTAAAAACCTAAGCAGTTCGGCAAAGTTATACACAACCATCTAAGTGAATCACAGTTATTAAATCAGATGGTTATTAAGTATTAGCCGAATAATACATTCAAATAATGAATAGCGTGTCATTGTTTTCAAGAGAAACTTGTGCCGTTCACAAACCAAAACAATTTCAAAACAATATAAAATAAAAATAATTTCCAAATAATAATAAAAAACAGATGTAAACAATGACGCACGTGTCACAGAGATGTACAAAAGCGAACATTTGTAGTTAAAGTATATAATGTTTTGTTTCTAAAAATAATCAATCGTTTGCGTTCAGAAGAACTTTATTTGTCGACTGGAGTCGTGTGGATTATTTTGATGCACCCTAAATATGCATTTTGGACCGTCAAAAAATGGAGTACATTCACTTGCATTGTTTAGAGGAGGAGGCCTGAAATGAAATCCTAAAAGTCTTAAATTCTGTTTTGATGAAGAAAGAAACTCAGATACATCTTGGATGGCCTGAGGGTGAATAAATTATCAGCACATGTTCATTTTTGGGTGAACTATTCCTTTAAGAAAGTGTTTCTTCTTCTTGTGATGTTTATTGGCGGTTGGCAATCCAGCTTATGGTCCATTACTGCCACCTACTGAGCTGGAGTGTGGAAAGTCTTTCAGATGAGTCAAAAATCCGCTGAAGACAATGAAATTGGCAAAATGTAATCGAAAAGAGGTTACACACCTTATGTAGGATTAAATCCTAAACTTGGTATACTTTGAGCTTCAAATTAAATGGTATCTTACCTTGTGGAGTTTACTTGTTAAAGGTGTACTGAGTCATTTTTTTTAACATGTCATCAACACTTACACCTAGTTTTCAGTTATCAATGCCGTTGTAGAAATTCACAATTCACAGTCAGCCAGGATTAATTTCATCCCTGAGCAAAAAGGTTTAATAACAGCGTGGTAACTGAGGTTAAATTAGTATTAATTTCTTTAGGAGTCAATTTTTAATTAGGAAAAAAATTACTGAGTGCCCCTTTAACTTATGAGTTATGTTTACATTCATTCTTGAGGTCTAACTGTGAAATGTATATTGTGATAAATATAGATATCGAATGTTATGAAAATAAATATGATGATGTTTTTGGCCATTATTGGTGTATCGCTCTTGAGACAACAGTCTCCCATATGTAAAATCAATGACAATAAATGCAAATAAGTAAAGTCTTAACCTTTTTGTTATGCTTATTAATGCTGCAAATCTTTCTTTTCTGTGGAAGCATCTTATCGCTGGACTGAATAAATAATATTGGCAGTAGTTCCACATAAACATTATAAGTTTAATTAGGCTAATAGTAGGAGGTAAAATCCTCCCTCTTCTTAATGTGCAAGCTTGAAAATGTCTCATTTATTTCCTGTTGCGATCCTCCTGACTAGCATGATTTATAAGCACCCCTCAAGAGATTGCCATTTTAAAAATGGACTCCGAGTCACAAAACCGTATAGAATTATTAAAAATTAAGGGTAAAAAATGTAAATTGAAATGACCAGTTTTTGAAAATAAACCTGATAAGCTAATGCCAGTATATTTAGATTGTATTTTTGTCCACGCTGTTTAATTAGATGTTTTTTTTATTTTACAGTTCATAAGAATAGTCATACCATATAAGACAAAATTAAAACACTGTTTGGATAGATAATTGTAACTTTTATGGACAAAGTCTGTGTTCTTTTGTGTTCCTCTGTGTTCATCATCTGTGCTGTACAGCCAAATGATAAAAATATAAGAGAAAACAATTAAAAAAAATTGGAGGACTGCCCATTTTCAGATTTCCATATTTGAAGACCCCATCAAATTGCTTAATGATATGCAGTTTTATGCCATGTTGACATATTTCCTATTAAAACAGGAAGTTTGGGCTGGACAGCTTGAGGGGCTTATCCCTTTTTACAGCAGCCAATATAGGCATAATTTCCTTTTTTATTTTTTTTTATTTTTTTTTTCTAGAGAGCATTTGACTAGAATTTGACAAACTATATTTAATGTATATATTTGCAGAAGGGGAATTAGTTAGCAAATATGTGATCTCAAAACTAACAGAAATTGCATCTTTTTGGTAAAACCGTCCTTACCCTCTTGCTTTTTTTGTGTCTCTTATCTGTTCCTCTGTGTCATGTTTGTGCATGTCTGCTGCTCAAGGTCCCTCTTCAGGACCGGCTGCACGAGAGGAGGTTAAATTTAGCGAGTTCGTCAGGCAAGCCCCGCTAGCACAATCTATCTGAATCTCCGTCTCCTGGGTACCGTGTTCGCTCTAATTATCCTGTGCGTATTCAGTCGCCTTCTCTACTTTTGAGAGAAAGACGGAGAGAGGCACTGTTACCTCCCACAGCTCGGCTCATCACATATTTAGACTACAACTTCAAAATGTGAAAGAATTTGAAAGTGGAGATTTATAGTAAAAAAGCACTTAAATATTGATCTGTTTCTCACCCACACTCATCATATCGCTTCTGAAGATATGGATTTAACCACTGGAGTCATATGAATTACTTTTATGTGGCCTTAATGTGATGTTTGGACCTTCAAAGTTTTGGAACCCATTCACTTGCATTACAGAGCTGAGATATTCTTCTAAAAATCTTTGCTTGTGTTCTGCTAAAGAAAGAAAGTCATACACATCTGGGATGGCATGAGAGTGAGTAAATGATGAGAGAATTTTCATTTTTGGGTGAACTATCCCTTTAAAGGAACACATTTACATTACATTTATGCATTTGGCAGATGCTTTTATCCAAAGTGACTAACAGTGTACTTATTACAGGGACAATTCCCCCGGAGCAACCTGGATTTAAGTGCCTTGCTCAAGGGCACAATGGTTGTGGCTGTGAGGATCGAACCAGTTATGTGCTTTAGCCCACTACGCCATCACCACTCCTTTTATTCCACTCCATTTGATTATGTCTTGAAGAAGCTAAATTAAAAGAGAAGTGGCCGGTGCCTCATCTGATTTGCTGTTTGTTTAGATGTTCACTGATGCTCTACCGCTCACGAGTGCAGCATGAACACTTCTAACAGAATGTGCATATGAAAAGTTATTTTCTCTATGTCAGTGATCTGCAAACAGTTTTGTTCTTTATGTGAGCACTGCAAATGATCTCGGGCCATCTCACGAGGTGCTCCGAGTTTAAATCACTTTAAATCCAGCGGTTCGCATTATATACTGTATATGTGAATCGGATAAAGGTGTCTGTAAAAATCTAAGTGGCTGGTAAAAAAAGTTCGTTTCGTACCCTGTTCTCAGGCGAGGTGCGGAAAATGGCAAAGATCTGCAGTGGAGGCATCGTGGATATTATATGCAAGGGTGAGTTAAACTAACTACATTAAGAACTCCATTGCAGGCTAATATGTCTTTTCACTTAATCTTAGCAAAGCATATTTTGCACTGTCTATAATGTATGATGCTTCCTGTGTGTTTACAAATGTCACCTAAACTATGGGCTATGTGAGTTCTATTAAATGTACTGATTACAGTTTCATGTTATGATTTAGGGCTGGGGGATACATCACCCACGATATAATCGAGATGATTTTGCTGACGATGTAAAATTCGACAATATCGTGATGATTTTAATGAGCCTTTTATTTGGCCATTACGTTTTATATAGTGCATCAGTAGACTAATTTCACGATCATTCAGGGCTGTATAATTAATCAAAATAACATCAGAATGGAAATATGAACATATGTGATTATTTAACTGCTAAAGGCTGCGATTGAAACAGATAAACATGGTCTGTGCACTTCAGAGTGAACCGGCGACGCACTGATCTGTGTGCACGTGGGGGCAGCGGGGGCTTGTGTTTTTAGTGCAGTTCACCTGCATTGTGAAGTACTGCAGGTACAAGCATTTGCGCAATTCCAAAACATTAGTCAACGCTATTAAATTATTATACAAATCTATAAGTGCGGAACCGTAAAGGAGAGTTTGACAGCGGTTCACAAGATGCAACACTCAGAACTGTCGAACAAACATGGCCCTTTCTGTTTCATAATAAAAGCTCCTGGTGAAGGTGAAATAAACATGACTGTTGTATTTGTAAATACATGAATTTAGCAAAAATATATGAAGGTAAATAGGATTTTTATTAAGCTTCCATATATGATTGAATGTTAAATAAAAGTATAAACGTGCAAATCAATGAAAATGATTACATTTGACTCTCCCTTGTGTTCATTTATTGAAAAACTGTGGGAAACATGCCTTCATCATTTTTAAATAGTTTTTTATTTAATGCCTTTGAAATATTAATTCTGCATGGCTACAATGGCTGTTTATGCTATTTCAGAGCAAAAACGTAATTACCGAGATATATATTGAATATCGTCAATTTGAAAAGTATCGAGATATAAATTCTAATTATTATACAACTCTTCATTTAAATACAAGAACAGTGTGTAGAAGTTGACTTGTGTTACGACTCAAGTTGTTTAATCCTAGAGGCTTTGCCTTAACTGTTGCATACTTTAAAAACAGGGTCTGATTTTGAGCCAGAATGGCTTAAACTATAGTAATCGTAGCACAAAACAATTTAAAAGCAGAAAGTAATTTTGCTTTTTGGTAACAGAATTATTTATTTTCCATTTCTTATTTTTATGGACCTTATTTTGTTTTGACTGGCACAGAATGAAGCTGTTATAGATTACTATAAACAACTGTTGTACTCAACTAGGCGTATGCTCAGGAGAAATTAAGTTAAAAATGAATATGCATCACGGTACGTATCATATCGTGACCTTTGTATCATGATGCATATCCTATTGTGACGTTGTTGGTGATACCCAGCCCTGCTGTGGAATGACCAAACATTGGGAATAGTTTTCGTAGCCCATCCCTCTCCTGCGCTTTCTCTCTTTTTCTCTCTCTTTCTGTCAAAGTAAACGGCGTCATCCTGACTAGCCTGACTGCATTGGCATTTGGATGTTTGTTTCTAGTTGGCTTATGGCTCTGGAGTTTTATTACTTGACTATTTAGACCTTGGGTAGCCAACCCTACTCTTGCATGGCACCATCCTTTAGAGTTTAGCTTCAACCCTAAACAAACACAACTGAACCAGTGAATCAAGTCCTGTATCCGATTATGAATTTTCCCCTACTATATAGCATGCAAAAAGCAGTACATAAAATAAGAATATCCAAATCCTCAGTATTCATACAGCAGGTGAAAAATATCTTGATGACCTATCGCATCTGCCTATATTTCTGAAGTGTGCAACCAATGGACACTTTGCTATCACATAAGGCCATGGGAGCTCAGGAGCTGTCAGATTAAAAAACCTTGAGTCTGGGTGCCTCTTTATGTTTAGGTGCTATAGGTAACAAGAGTTGTTCCTTGTGATTAAATAATACTTGTTTAATATCACCAAGGTAAATTATTTTCACAGTTGTTGTATGTTGTATTGTACATATGGATAGGGCTGGAGGAAATTACAATAGCTCACTCACTTCCAGGCTTAAAACACACTCGATAGATGTAGTTGCAGATCAAAATTTGAATGGAGACAAAAGAAAGAGTTTTGTGGCACTTTGATGTATATCAGTCTTGGGACAAAAGTGTGAATGACGAGAGTTTGAGTGACTTCTGATGAGTGATTTCGATTTAAATATGGTGTTTAGTGAAAAAGTCCGCTCTCATATCTGTTCCACGAGTGCTGTTAATCTTGCGCCAGTCAGGAACCGCTGACACGTCCATGGAAGATTTGAGTTCTCCGCTGTAATGAGTTCTCATGCTTAAGGCAACGCAGTGATTGGATGGAAGCATACATTCTCATGAATAATGTGGTGAAATTCTCAGAATCTAATGAAGTAACGTATACTCTTCAATAAATCACACCTCAGACCTTACATTTACCTGATCAGGATGATCCTATGGGAAACTGTGACAAGTAGCAGCTCAGCATTATGAATGTATTGTCTGTGTGTGTTGGGGTCTGGTCTAAAGTTGTCTGATCTGGCCAGTCGAATATAGGAGAGCAGGGAAGGAGATTAGAATGTCAGATAAGGGGAAGGCTGGCATAGAGAAGATCAGTGTGCTGTGACCGTATACACCTCAGAGATCTGGATCCGCACTGCTGAACCACCAAAAGCACTGCCAACACTGATACAGCACTTTCTGTAAAAAAACAGATAGAAGCCGAGAACATGATTGGCTGTACAGTGAAAATCAGAGCATTCTGTGTTCTGACTTCACAAAAACACAACCAGGATCTTCCGGAAGATCCATTTAGAGCAAAGTTCAGTTATCTGGTACTTCAGTATCAATACTAACTCGATACTTTGGCAAAAAAAAAAAACTCAGATTTTTGAAAACCACTTGTCTAAAAGAACTGCATACAAATTATGCCTTTTCTGTTTTCATTTTTCTGGATTCCATGTTTAATGTTTTAAATAAATGTTATGATCAATTTGTGTTTAATCAAATACATTTAGCTTATTTAATGCAAATACTGCTTACAGATAATAATACTAATAATATAACCATTTAATGTCACTGAGTATTATTGTGACTGCTTTGAATATTACATTTTTATACAGTAGTAATATTTTTCTGTCAGTGTCTTCAATTTCACGCAATAAGTTGAATAGAGCTCTCATTTCACTTTTATTTTGAAAGATCTCTGAAGTTCTTCCTGTTTGTGAAGGGTTTGTTATATCAAGCTTCCAGCGACTCGCGAGCTGCAATGGAAAAAGTGTTAATTTGAGAGTACACAGCCATTTATACACTCAACACACTGATCTGTAGACACACTGCATGAAAATCAAGCATTCGTAGTGTGTGCTGCGTTTGTGTCTGTTGCGTGTGTGTGTGTGTGTGTGAAGGAAATGACAGGGCAGAGAGGCTCATCTTATTCATACTGTGGCGCACCGCACATGTGACTATATTATTTCATTAAATGACATCCTTCTGCTGTTTAATGATCACACTTGGCCATATAGAGGCTTTTTTATTGTTATTTTAAAATGGTCTTTGATTTCATCTCAAAACTCTATTACATTTTGCTAATGGCAGCTTACTTTTATATGGTACTGAAATTAAGATGATATTGTAACGTTTTTAATTTATTGGTATCGCGATATTTCGTTAGTACTGGTATAACACACAACCCTAACCTGGAGTGAGCTGTCTGTTAGAATTCCCATTTATCACCATGGCACTTACCTTGACTGGTGTATGCGTCACAGAAAAATGCAACCTAAAAGCTGCCGTCTTTGATCACAGGCACCCTCTAAAAAATTGGTCACAGGCAAAAATATCTACTATTATACAATGTATTTTTGATTTATGGTGCCTTAAATTTTTTTGAGAGTGTACACGACAACTTTTAAATGGCCGTCATAAGAAAAAGATGCTTTTTGCTTCCAGAATGGTGTAGTTATGGTACCTACCAGGTGGGACTAAATGGCCTATGCCAACCATCTAAGACTTGACCACCTTCTTCCAACAAGCAAAATACTAGCAGCTTATGGGTCTGGTAACTAGACTAGAGATGGAGGCACTTTAAAGGCTCGGAGCTGCTTTAATTGGTGGCAGTGACCGTGGAGAAGTGTCCAATCTAAAATCACCAGGGGCACGTTTCTGCTCCTCCGTCCTGCTGTATGATTAAGAGGAGAATACGAGGAGATGAAGATGCCTTTGAGAGAGGCCTGAACCAGGGCGCCTGTCACAGAAAGATATACGAAGCCCTTAGAAGTGGGCGAGAATGTGAGAAGGCTGGTTATGGTAGAATGGAGGAAGGAGAGATCAGGTGTAGAGGTTTAAGCGGATACATGGGCTGATGCAATGCACCATGGAGAATATGGTGTACACATTCAAAACAGTGGATGTTCACTCTCTGGGGAAATCAAAGCACAGCTCATGGCAGGCATGGCACTATTGTCTGGTTCCCCCCATTTATTCTGCACATAGGAACGTGTTACCAAGTTCTTCTTGAATCCAATAGAATGGATACCATTATTAGTGGTGCTTGCCAAGACAAGCATATACTATGAATCTAAGTATGAAACTCAACCTGCACCATTGGTGCTACAGACATGAGTAATACCTCAAATTATTTCGTTTAAGGAGATGATTGCCTAATTTTTCTAAGTGATCAGAATTTCAATTGCCATCTCGTGGATGCTTAAACATGTGAAAAAATCTCATAGACTTGCGTTGAAGGAGAGTCCTGAGCCAAAGCTTGGGGCAAGAATATTGCTTGACTAGGGAATTGGCTCTTTTGACTTAGGTCAGTAGCAACTGCGGTTGGGCCAGTAGCAACAGCTTTACGTCTTTTATCTGTTTTGCTACCATTCACAAAATGCAGGTATTTGCCAGAAATTGCCTTTAAACTATTAAGCTGTGAAGCTGATTACCTAGCTTGTGGTTCTGTGTGTACATTGTTCCTGAAGAGTGTTCTAGTTTTCTAGTTTTTTTATTATAATTAACAGAAGCATTTACTGTTTCTGTAAGCCGTCAACAAATTTCAGAAGAGCTTTAGTGTAACTTTCTGTCCAATTTAACAGATTCAGTTGGCACTGATTTTTTTTTTAAATTGTTTTTCTATGTCAACATTGTCTAGAACCAGTGGTTCCCAACCCTGTTCCTGGAGGCCCCCAAACACTGCATATTTTGTATATCTATTTTTCTGACACCCAATTCTGGTCTTGGAGTCTCCACTAAGGAGCTGATGGGTTGAATCAGGTGTGTTTGATTAGGGAGAGATCCAAAATGTGTAGTTTTGGGTGGCCTCCAGGAACAGGGTTGGGAACCACTGCACTAGACAGATGTCAGTGACCATTGAGCTGTTTTATAAGTGTCTCATGCAGGAGTGCCACATTAAGGCAGCATATCAAGTTACAAAACGCATATTAAAAACAAGCCATAAGCCACCCACGTTCAGTTTTATTTGTTCCTTAAGTGCAAGCATGCGTTCAGTCTAAACGGGCACCTTAGATGTTTGTGAACAAATATGATTTTTTAAATTTAATGCAGTGCTTTACAGATGAAGCATTCTTCAGATGTCCTGTTGACATCTGCATTCTTAAACTCTCAGGAAAAAGGTACTGTTTAAGGTACAAGGCCTTCACTGAGGTGATAATCTTGTTTTGGGTACATATTTGTACCCTTAAGGAGACAAAAAGCTTTTTTTGTTCCCAGAGGAACAAAACATAGAAATGTACCTTGAAAGGTACACAATAAGTCCTTGGGGTACAATTATGTACCCAAAACAAGTATACATTTTAACTAGAGGTACAGAAAAGGTTCTCTTGAGTGCACCACCTCAGTGACGACCCTCGTACATTAACCAGTAAAATTTTTCTGAAAGTACTGGGTATGCATGTTTATTTTTCACTTCAATAGAGATAAAATTACCCTGAATATTTTTTTTCTCAAAGACATAGTCATACTTTTTCCCCCTGACTCCAAGTGTACAGATCTCAACAGATTGCTGTGTTTGTCACCATCCACATAATAAGGCTTTCAGTCATTAGTAGCTAATTATAAAGAGTTCCATGCTGGCAGCTAACTACACTGTCTCCCATGCTGAGCACGGCTATTTTCTATGTATATAAGTGGCATAAAATTACTTTAATAGGAAAATAAATATTCTAAAAGGTAGGTCAAGATTACAATCAAATAACATTTCAAATCCACAGTAAATACTGACAAAAATGGTATCATTAATTGTGCTACTTTAACTCGATCACGCTAAAAAAAACGCTATTTTTCAGGCTGGTTCAGCTATTGTGCTTGCGCATTCTCGGGTTGACTGACAGGAGATGTCTGTTTCTAAAAGGTGATTGGCTCTTTTACCTGTAAGGCAGGACTTCCTTTTGTACATCCGCCATATTGAGGGTTCCATTTTCTCCCATTCATTTTAATACAAGTGCTCCGTCTCGGGCTAAATGGCATCTGAAGCTGTTGTTTGTGTGGTTCTCAACATGCTCCATTGAAGTGAGAACGGGACGTTTTGTTTTGAAGACAGTGAGGAGTTTGAGAACAGTTTTTTCTGGTTTAGTGAGTTGACTTCCAGTGGGTTTGAGTTTTAGAGAAAGCAATCTTTGTGTCAGTTCACTGTTAGCTGGGGAGATATCTTGTACGGTTTGCAGAGACAGACAGGGCGACAGGAGACGAGCCCTGAGGCTATGAAAGAATCACAAATATGGATGGATTTGTACATACAAACACACAACGCAGCTTTCCACTGTATCTCTTCAGTGCATTGGTGAATCTTGTAAAAACGTGCAGGTCACATTTCGCAAAAAGAGCAAAAGAAAAAAATATGAAATTTTGTATAAAGACAAAAAAAGAAAAAAAGCCTGTTTTGAAGGCCATTGAGATTGTGATGAGGTGAATTTCATTACATTCTTATTAATGCAGTTATTTTACTGTATAACAGTATTACAGTAAACATACTATGCGATTATTTTAATTGAATATGCATAAATTAAAAGCAGTACAACAAGTAGCAAACCACCACAATGCATCAATCCTTTGTCTATAATTCAAATAAGATATTTTTTCATATTTTTTTTGTTTGTTGTTAATATTACTTTAATGGGAATGGGAGTTATTTAATTATTTAATGAAAATTATATTTATTTTGGGAAATGTGCAAGTTGTCACAAATCTAAATGGTCATGAAAACAGCAAAATATAATTTCCAATTAAAAAAAAAAAAAGTGAAGAATGACCCTGAAATGCTCTTTACAAGTAAGTTCAGTCGCACACTCTAAACTTCATGCCGTTTCCAGTGCCTTCCCTTTACATGCATGCCTGCCACCTCTCTTCATGCCTTCACATGGCATTTATGTACTGCTGTAGTTATACTATACACCACCCACATCAGCTTAAATCCATCTTGTCATCTGTGCTGCAGAGACAAATACCCCTGTCCAAATTACATTCATCATAATTGTTTCCTTTGCATGACAAAGATGGCCGCCTTCCATTCCCCTCCAGTACCTCAGGCAGAAATCGGTCTATTTGTAGCACAAAGAGATCAGCTCTTCTCGCTGCTTGTCGTATGTTCAGCGATAGGGGGTGGATCAGCAGGGCGCAATGATGCATTTAACCTCGACCTTGAAGGTTGCAGGAGGCAGGCAGTGCTGCAGAAGAGGAGAGAGAGATTCATTCGCAGTGTGTAGATGTGGGGCGAGGGGCGGTAGATTTTTTTTTTCATTGCATTCATTTTTCTTCCTGCTCAACTCTCTGGCAGTTCTTTGTAGCACTGCCTCTGCCCTAATCAATATTTTTCATTTAGTCTGCTCCTCCCCTTAAAAAATGTACTGTGGTGGTACCATGGCGCTTTGATTCATACCATGATACTAAATGATTACCAGATTTGTTTACCAAGGTATTTACATGGTTCTTTCAACAAACACTATTGTACTTCCATGTTACATGTACATTGCCATGGTACATTTTCTGTTTTCCTCTGGCCTCTGTATATATACACCTCTGCTCAATAATTGTCTGGTAAAGGTGCACTGAGGCAATGTTGAGAAGAGCATACAACTATACTACACATACTGTTTCTGTAGTATGTGTACTGTACACAGTATTCATATTTTCTTGTGTGCATGTAGCTGGTTGATACATTTGCCAAAAAACTTATAACCATGGTACATGTTTGAAAAACATGGTATAACCGTGGTATGTGTTGATAAAACATGATAAAGCCATTGTATATCCAAAATATTAGACATGGTACATGTGCAAAAACACGTTATAGTAATGGTACATATCCAAAAACATAATAGTAATGGTATATGTCCATAAAGATGGTATAACCATGGTATGTCCACAAACATAAGTCATCACTGTGGTACATGTCCAGAAAACATGGTATTACCACGGTTCATGTCCAAACACATGGTATAACCATAGTGTATGCCCAAAAAACATGGTATAACCATAGTGTATGCCCAAAAAACATGGTATAACCAGAGTGTATGTCCAAAAAACATGGTTTAACCATGACACACAAAAATGATATTGCCATGGCACATGTGCCAAAAACATGGTATTGCCATGGTATGTCCACAAATACATGCTATTACTGTGGTACATGTCCAGAAAACATGGTATAACCATAGTGTATGCCCAAAAAACATGGTATAACCATAGTGTATGCCCAAAAAAACATGGTATAACCAGAGTGTATGCCCAAAAAAACATGGTATAACCAGAGTGTATGCCCAAAAAACATGGTATAACCAGAGTGTATGCCCAAAAAACATGGTATAACCAGAGTGTATGCCCAAAAAACATGGTATAACCATAGTGTATGCCCAAAAAACATGGTATAACCAGAGTGTATGCCCAAAAAACATGGTTTAACCATGACACACAAAAATGATATTGCCATGGCACATGTGCCAAAAACATGGTATTGCCATGGTATGTCCACAAATACATGCTATTACTGTGGTACATGTCCAGAAAAAATGGTATTACCATAGTTCATGTCCAAAAACATGGTATAACCATTGGATATGTCCAAAAACATGGTATAACCATTGGATATGTCCAAAAACATGGTAGAATCATTGGAAATGTCCAAAAACATGGTACAACCATGACACATGGGATAACCATGGTGTATGTCCAGACGAACATGGAATTACCCTGGCACCATGTCCAAAAAACCCCAAAAAAACCAATGTGAAGCCAATGTACTTTTTGGTAGTTTTTTGTTAGTGTCTTGTTCTCTTTTTGTGAATGTGAAGTGTTTTTGAGTTAGAGTATATGGGCAAAGCTTGTGTTCTCTCACATACACTTCCCTTCTCCTTGCATTGTCTCACTGCGATGTAGTTTGCAGAAATGGAACTGCTGTGAGATTCTGACTTTTAAGAGGTTTTTCGCCTTGCTGTTTTCCCTGCTGGTCAGTTCCTGCACTCCAAATACAGACGGACCCTCTCGCTATTCCTGCTCAGCTGCCCTGAAGGAGCACCAGGGTTATTTGAACACATCTCAAGCTCTGATCCATGTTTGTTCTGTAAGCTCCTCTCTCTCTTTGTTTCTTTTTCTCCCTGCCTCTGGCTGCTTTGTCATACGTACAAACAATTGTGTCTGGTTAAAGCTGCGCAAAGTGTATTTTAGAAATACAATACTGCCATACTTTACATACTACTGCAGTATACAGTATAGGAATTTGATGTTCTGATATGACTGGAGTTTTCATCTCATCGGAGTATTATGTGTACTTTTTACATGTGCTCTTCATTTCTTTAGGTGTGTACTTAGGTTTGTGCATCTTGAAATTCTATGTGTATGTGTGTGTAACTTTTATCAATGTGGATGTTCTGGCAGTCCTCAAAGCAGCAAGTTTGTGTTGCGCTGCATGATGATAAGTACTGGACATGGCCTTACAAGAGAATGAGAGAGAGAGAGATTGGTGGCATCTGGCACATTGAAATAAGTGAGCACAGGTCGTTTCTCAGAAATCCCAAGGTCTACGCGCAGAGATTAGGAGGACGAGCTGTCAGGCAGACAGTGCCCACGCTGGTGCTTAATCCTGTTCTTTTAAATGCGGAGAGACAGGCAAACAATGCTGAAAACAAGCACAGTAACCAAATGCTTTCACAGCAGTGTTCACTAAGCCCCAAATCTCCACTTTACGATGCACTGGATTTCTCTGCTTAGACTTCAGGCCTGCTGCTGAGTGCTAGGTTAAATTAATTTTCCGGGTTCAATACAAATTAAGCTCAATCGACAGCATTTGTGGCATAATCTTGATACCCACAAAAAAAAAAAAAAAAAAAAAAAAATCTAGTGAGGTACTCACAATAGAAGTAAATGGGACCAATCTCTGAATGTTAAAATAAGGCATGTCCCGATACCATTTTTTTTGAGAATGAGTACCGATACTTCATTTTTGTTACTCACCTATGCTAAGTCCAATACCTTTTTTTTTTTTTTTTTTTCTCTGAACTCCATATCAACAGTTTAAGTTTTATCATCAAAATTGTTTAAATAAATTAATGCATTAATACTTTAATCAAATGAAAATATAACAATTAATTTTCAAAATAATATTGTATTATTTTTATGAAATGAAGTACTTTTATACAGAATCTCACAGCCCAATCTAAAGTGCAACATTGGAGTTATTTTTGTCAAATAAAGTGCTGCATAACAGAACTCCACAGATGTGAGATATTGCTTAAATATAATACAATTACTATTGATTTATTATTATTATTATTATTATTATTATTATTGGTAGTAGTAGTAGTAATACAGTGAATATTACATAACTTTACAGTAGTGATATATTTTTGTCATATTTTTTCATTTAAATTTAGCTTTTATGTTGACGGAGCTTTTATTTTGAAGTGTTTCTGTTTGATGACGGTAGCTTTTTAGTCAGGAAAAGCCGGTCGCTACGTGACTCGAAGTGATTATTAAACCACAAAGGCTGCTATTTAATTAAGTAAGTATGTCCTCTGTGTGTGCCTTGTGCTACAAAGTGAATTTGCGCTCTGTTCACTGTCATCTGCTACAAACAGAGCACTCGATGCTCATGATGGTGTTTCCGTGTATGAGCCGAGGAGGAGCTTTAAAAGGTACGTGCAGCCGGCATCGACACAACACTGTCACCAAACATTCACAAGTGCTCTGCTCATATTTGAAGCAGTCTGCACATGCAAACTATATATTTATCTCATTAAATCACAGCTTTTGCGGTTAAATAATCTCGATAGGACATAATGTGATTTTAATTTGTGTGCTGAATGTTTATGTAAGTATGTCAGATGGTATCGGTTTTTGATATTGGAGCATTTTTACGAGCATGAGTACAGGTACATGAGTGTGATATCGGACCCAATTCCAAGATTGGTATCTGGACATCCCTACTTAAAATACTCAATATTTCAAAAGTATAGCCACAAAATGTAAACAATATCCATGTTAACGTGATTTTAGTGTAATAAAATCACTTGCTAACCTTTTCTGTGCCAAGTTACATCAAATACAACAACGAAATGGCGTAAACCTTAAAACGACTGGAAAAATTACGATTTAAACAATTTTACAGCTCAAATAATACATAAGTTTGTAAAGAAGAATTAGGGTAAGTGGCTCACTGTAACCTTGATTTTATTTATTTATTTATTTATTTATTTTTTAAATCAACATTATGCCACAAATGAAGTTAAGCTTAACTTGTATTGAACCCGGAATATTCCTTAAAGAGAGACTGCCTTGCTACAAAATGAACTTTTTTTTTACGACTATGAACCAAATATTTTAGAGTTGTTGAATGTAGGCTTTTCTGAATGTACAATGTACTGTGGCCTGAACGTTCCAGGTTTAAAATGAGATAAGCTCTTTCAAAAGCATCTGTGTCTTTTTTTTTTCTTTTGTTTTTTTTTTTTTTGTTCCATTTCAAAAAATAAATTTTTTCTCTTATGTGAGATTTTACAGGGTTTAGTACCAGTTTACACTCGTTTCATTAAATATAAACATTGACAATTAGTCCATTTAATCTATTAGAGCCTTTAATGTTTATTCTGGTGAAATGTACTGACCCACAGACTTCCATTGCAAAAGCATTACTGTACATTTGATTTTTGTTTGTTCTTACAAACCGAGGAATTAATCAAAGTTATTTTCTGTGGTAACCGAGCATTACACAAATGTTACGTTGCTTTTCACCCAGAACATTTCTTTAATAACATTTTGGCAGAGAGTTATTAAAACTAGCTCGACATTTATCTATTTCTTGGTCTGTGTGTGGCCTACAAATAGCAACCGGATACCGAGGGAGTGGAGAAAAGGATGCGAGAGGTTTGACAGGAAAAAGGAGGAGCCCCTGAGAGAAAGAAGGGATGCAGAAGGTGATAATCAGAGGAAGGGCCTCCGAGAACGATTTTGACGATCGAGGCGATGAGTGCAGGGTGGGCGGTTTAGTCATCATGTTTGGGCTGGTTTGGTTGTTGGCACACTGTCGCCTCCTGTGGGAAAGAGAAGTGGTGTTGTGTCTATTTTTGTCATCAACATCTGTCGTGATAAGTCAGGAATGTAAGCGTCTCAGAGACACGTGGACAGCAAGCATGGATTGAGAGGGCCGCGGGGTTCGACCGGTCACATGGCACTGATACACACTCGGGAGAAAGAAGCAGAGCTACAACATGAGTGCTCATGCATTTAAAAGCATCTCACGCAGCACTGTGGGAGAAGATGTTTCTGTCAGAGTTTGCTGTCAGGATGAGAATGTAGATGGAAGCTGTGTGTGTGTGTGTGTGTCACTGCAAAAAAGGCCCACATTCAAAGACTGCACCATCATTCAGAACAGATGTTAAACACATTCAACTGATACCTTCAGTCCTTCAATACATGTGATGTACATCAACTCTTTTGTCCGTCTGAAGATTGCTAGTCATTTGCAGCAGCAGTCAGTGGCACGTTTAATTTCAACATTGAGGTTGCAGTTTTATTGCTTGGCTGAAGAATTTCAGCTTCCATCTGAGGAAAACATTTAGCAGGCTTACGGGGGCTGTTTTCGTAGTAATTGTGTGTCCGTATGATACTGTATTTTCAGTCCTCTCAACTGCTCCACCGAATTCTGAGATGGAACATTTTATTGAAGCTTGGAAATTTCTCTCGAATCGAGAGGAGAAACCAGTTCTGCATTTTAAGAGGAAAAGCCTCGAGCAGAAAAATTATCAGTGATTTTTCCCTGCGCTTGTCTTTCCTCTTCCCCTTTTCATCTCCTCAACTCATTTTGTCTTGTATGGTAGTGACAGTGATTGCTCTAATAAGGTCGTGTTGGCAGTACTCTAACTGTCAGCTGTCAGACTGCTCTTAAAGTCCTCCGTATCAATACACGCCTAAGCTGTGAATAAGGGAATTTGTGTCTTTCACCATGATCACATTGCGTTCACCCTTTTGTTCTTGCTTTTCTTAGTTCTGTCTATATTTCTCTGTCCCTAAACCAGTGTCCTGAAATCTCCCAATCTTAAGAGAGCTGCAGGAAAATTTCATCCGCAATGTTGTAATTTTGTGATGTCTGGGATTGGCCCCTAGAGGGTTTGTGTGTGTGATGAGATGAGAGCTTCCTACATAAATGCCATGGAACCTCATAAGTGACGATAGGCAGCAACTCTGTACGCCACACACACAGAGTCCTCTGCACAGGAGACTTGACTCGCAGCTGCTCTCAGTAGAGCTTTACATTAGCTTGTTGCTAAGATAATGGCATGATGCTTTTAATAAGTAAAATAAATAAATAAATAAAAATAATACACAACTCACACATTGGGTTAATAATAAATCTTTAATTAGACTTTGTGTGTGTGGCGTACAGAGTTGCTGCCTATCGTCACTTATGAGGTTCCATGGCATTTGTGGTGGAATACTGAGAAAAAAAAAAAAAAAAAGTATTTATATATATATATATATATATATATATATATATATATATATATATATATATATTTTTTTTTTTTTTTTTTTTCTCAGTATTCCACCACCTTGAATAGTGGTTAATCGATATGGGTTTTTCAATGTCCAATGCTGATATCTACAGAGCAGAGTGGCTGATGACCGATATGATTAGAGCTGGGTATCAATGTAGATTTTCCAATTTTATCTGATTCTAATTCATGATTTTGATACGGTTTAATTAGATTGCGATTCATTGGGTACATTTCAGTTATATTATGTCCATTTTGCTCACATATGAAAGAAATTATCTCCAAGCTAATGATGTTAAATATACAACTTAGTACATTATGAAAATGTTAATTTAAAAATTTTTTATGACAGGGCCCAAACTTGCAGTTCAGTTGGTATTTATTTAGCAGATATGAAAATCAACACAACCAAAACTGAAGTACACTTTAAAGAACAAGTAAAAGATAAATCTTGGAAATTTAACAATCGACATTGGGATTGTTCAAATGAAAATCATGATTAATTGGAAAATCAGTATTTTACTGTATTTATTTATATATATATATATATATATATATATATTTTTTTTTTTTTTTTTTTTCTCAGTATTCCACCACCTTGAATAGTGGTTAATTGATATGGGTTTTTCAATGTCCAATGCTGATATCTACAGAGCAGAGTGGCTGATGACCGATATGATTAGAGCTGGGTATCAATGTAGATTTTCCAATTTTATCTGATTCTAATTCATGATTTTGATACGGTTTAATTAGATTGCGATTCATTGGGTACATTTCAGTTATATTATGTCCATTTTGCTCACATATGAAAGAAATTATCTCCAAGCTAATGATGTTAAATATACAACTTAGTACATTATGAAAATGTTAATTTAAAAATTTTTTATGACAGGGCCCAAACTTGCAGTTCAGTTGGTATTTATTTAGCAGATATGAAAATCAACACAACCAAAACTGAAGTACACTTTAAAGAACAAGTAAAAGATAAATCTTGGAAATTTAACAATCGACATTGGGATTGTTCAAATGAAAATCATGATTAATTGGAAAATCAGTATTTTACTGTATTTATTTATATATATATATATATATATCACACACACACACACACACACACACACACACACACACACACACACACACACACACACACCAATCAGCCACAACAATAAAACCAACTGCCTAATATTCCCCCTCGTGCTGCCAAAACAGCGCCAACCTGCATCTCAGAATAGCATTCTGAGATGATATTCTTCTCTCCACAATTGTACAGAGCGGTTATCTGAGTTACCATAGACTTTGTCAGTTCAAACCAGCCTGGCCATTCTCTGTTGACCTCTCTCATGAACAAGGCGTTTCCATCTGCAGAACTGCCGCTCACTGGATGTTTTTGGCACCATTCTGAGTAAATTCTAGAGACTGTTGTGTGTAAAAATCCCAGGAGATCAGCAGTTACAGAAATACTCAAACCAGCCCATCTGGCACCAACAATCATGCCACGGTCCAAATCACTGAGATAACATTTTTCCCCCATTCTGATGGTTGATGTGAACATTAACTGAAGCTCCTGACCCGTATCTGCTGATTTTATGCACTGCATTGCTGCCACACATCTGGCTGAATAGGTAACACTATGTAACACCATTTTTGTTCCTGGGTAGTAAGTGTTTTTCCTAATTGCTTATGCCTCAAAAGTATAGAAAATGGCTATTATTCCCCACAAACTTTGCTTTTGTGACCAGGACAGTGATATTTTGAAATGTACCTATTTCCAATGAGAAAATGGGTGAATTTGTGTCTTTTCGTTCACATAAAGTCAGAAAAAAACATATGAATCCAAATTAACATGTATTTATACTAAAGTAATACAGAAATGACTACAAAAGATTTAGAAGCGAGTAGTTTTTCGAGATTTAGGATTATACTGTAAATCACTTTCACGAATCAGCCCCCAAATATAGTTTCCCATCATGTTCTTGTTATACTGTCCTTGGTAGTGGCGTTCAAAGTCCAGTATATCCTGATGGAAGCGCTCGCCTTGCTCCTCCGAGTACGCTCCCAAGTTCTCCTTGAATTTATCAAGATTAGCACCAAGTGTATGGACTTTGAGGGACATCCTACTCCCCCATTGTGCCGTAGTTCTTCACCAGAGTCTCAAACAGCTCCACATAGTTTTCGGCCTTGTGATTGCCCAGGAAGCCCCGAACCACTGCGACAAAGCTGTTCCAAGGCGCTTTCTCCTTACTAGTGAGCTTCTTGGGGAATTCATTGCACTCCAGGATCTTCTTTATCTGTGGTCCGACGAAGACCATTGACTCAGACAGCTTAGGGAAGAAGTTTCGATGGTACTTGAAGGCTGCCGACTCCTTATCTAGAGCTCTGACAAATTGTTTCATAAGGCCCAATTTGATGTGCAGTGGTGGCATCAGCACCTTTCGGGGGTCCACCAGTGGCTCCCACTTGACGTTGTTCCACCCCACAGAGAACTTGGTCCGCTGTGGCAGTGCGCCTTGGTGTCCCTTCTGTGGCAAAGATAGCAGGAAAACTTGGTAAAACCGCCTTGGAGACCCATCAGGAATGCCAACGTTATGAAGTCTCCTATGACCTCCCAGCCAGACTCATCATACTTCAAGGTGTCCAGCAAGGTCTTGATGCTGTTGTAATCCTGTTTGAGGTGCACCGAGTGAGCCAGGGGAAAAGATGGGTACTTGTTACCATTATGGGGCAGCATGGCTTTGAGGCTTCTGGATGAGCTGTCAATGAAGAGGCGCCACTCATTCTGGTTACAGGCTATTCCGATTGCCTCGAACAGACTGGTCACATTGTGGCAGAAGCAGAGCCCATCTTGACGGGTGAAGAAGCTGGAAAAATGTTGGTGACGCTTCCTCTGATCTGCAACTTGCACACTTTCATCCAACAAGTTCCACTGCTTGAGCCTAGATGTCAAAAGCTCGGCATTGGACTTGGTGAGACCAAGATCTCTAATCAAGTCTTTAAGGTCTTATTTGTTGGGGTAGTATGGGTTTCTGTCCTCAGCTCCACCTCTGAAATTGCCATCTGGATCTACAACGTCTTCCTCGCTCTCTGACTTGCTACTCTCTTCTAAAGACGGCTGCTCTCTCTCCGGAGGAGTGGGTACGGGGAGCTCATGGCAGTGTGGCACCGGGGCGATGGATGAAGGAAGGTCCAGATATGTGATAACAGGTGCATTCTTGCCAGTCCGACGTTTGGAAGGGTCCACCATGCAGAAGTAGCAGTTAGTTGAGTGGTCAGTGGGTTCCCGCCAAATTCTTGGGATAGCGAACTTCATGGCTCTCTTTTTCCCTCTGTACCATACTACAAAAATACATTTTTCACCCATGACTAATGTGTAAGAGATTCTCGCAAAATGTTTCATATGATATATTTTTTCAATAACACTGAACATTTTAAAACATTTTAAAATTAAAAACTTTAAAAATTTTAAAACAATGTATTACATAAAATTCTGAGCAACAATTGTCCATCTTACCTTCCAGAGTTTTTTCAGTGCTCGCAGGTGAAATGAGGTGCCCAGGGTTTGTCTTGATCCCCGACAGGCATACCGAAATATTCCTTGTAAGCCTCACACATCTTAGCAGATGCTTCCACGGAGTACTTTTTCGCTCTTGTCTTCATAAATTGGCTGCAGACATAGCAAAATGCATCTGCCGGATGCTTGCAGCCTCTTGATGCCATCTCAGAAAAATGCAGATATGTATCCACTTAGGCAGCTGGAACTAAACTGAACTGGTGGGCTTAAGGCCCCTGTATTTATACTACTATTTATGTTACTGGAAAGTTCTAGAAAGTTCTAGAAGTTACTCCAAGTTTACTCAGCTCTGAATCTATCTGAAATGTTCTGGAAAATAGGTACATTTCAAAATATCACTGTCCTGTCACACAAGCAAAGTTTGTGGGGAATAATAGCCATTTTCCATACTTTTGAGGCGTAAGAAATCAGGAAATAACACACTACCCAGGAACCAAAAAAATAAATAAAAATAAAAATGTTACATGGTGTAATCACATGGATGAGATTTATAAATATTTAGGAGCAATGTAATGTTATTAAATAGGATGTACATAACATTTCTTAAATTAATGAACACACATTTTATACTAAATTTACTAGTATAAAATACTTAGAATTTACCCTTCTGTTAATCTGTCAATTGGGCACATTTCTGTGCTGATACAAATAATCCCAAAATGGCCTTTGAGATTTTGGAACTGCCTTTGTCAAGAGTCACCTATGATGGCTTTAATGCTGCCTTTGTACATTTGCTACATTATAGTCATTTAGCAGACACTTGGTTACTTGGTACTAGGTTTTGGAACGGAGCAGGTGTGTGTGTTTTTTGTGTGTGAAATATATGTCAGTCAGTGCCGAAGGGGATACAGCTCCTACTTTGGTCTACTCTCTTCACCACACACACACACACACACACACACACACACACACACACACACACACACACTTAGTCTTCCAACTGCTGTCTGCTCAATCACACACACACATTTACACAGGTAAATGTACCATTGCTCAAAATAGTAACACACACTAGCTCTGTTCCAAAAGCTAGTGATAGACAGCATTTTAAAGCATCTTATGTGCACTTCTGATGTGAAGGATATCCCAAAAGCTAAGCACCATAATGCTAAGTAGGTAGGCAATTAGGTAGGTAGGAAGGATATGTATGCTTTTAAAGATGCCAACCAAAATCTAAGAAAACATCATGTGTATCCTTCTCGGAGAAAGCAGTGCTAGAATACATTGCAACGAGCAGTCTAGGCGAAAGATTTTTGATGCAAAAGTATCAATAAAAAAATTGTCAAATCAATAAAAAAATGTACCTCATATTTGTGTGTCATTACACCTGTTAGATCCTTGCGTTATTAGCTTAGCAACATGCTAACTTGAAACTCCATTAAAACAGTTGTGAATCAACTTGTATGCTTCCTGTGAGTAGCACTGTTTGTGTGGTGTATAGGTGTTGCTGCCTATGTGGAGTGTTCCAAATCAATCACTTTTGAGGTTTCTTTATGGTTAGGACGCTGTTTTAGAAGGCAGCTGCCTGTGTATAGGGTAGACAGTGAGGCAGCTCACTAAGGGATGAATTCACTAAACAGTTTGCGCCATTTTTACGCGTGGTATTTCAGCGTAAAAACCTGCATCATATTTGACTAACCACTCGCAATCCAGTTTAAGCAGACACAATCGGCTCAGAAATGCTGTAGTGTTGCGACTTGAGTATTTAAATAAAGTTATTGTCATTCCATGCAAACACGCCTCCTTTCTATGTAAGTTAGGTTCACTCAAAAATGCGGTGCTATTTTCCTCGCACTATTATATTATATATTAAATTGCATTCTGCTCAAATTTTGTGACCGAGTTTGCGCCATTGCCTGATCTGCATATTACCTTTTAGTGAATCAGTTGCCAAACCAGCACAGAGAGTGCGTGCAGATAAACTGCGCTTTTACCAGGCGCAATTCATTTACTAAATCCCCCCCCCCAATATAAAAAAAAGCTACTGTGTCTGTGTGCAGCAGAGTTTTCGAAGCAGCCATATAGTTCATCTACTTTTTTCGAGGTCTAGTCAAAGTAAACGCGCTCTCTCCCTCGATACTACACTCTACTCTGACCTCTGCTGTCTCCACTTTGCTTTTCTTTTGAAAACACATTGATTTTGCTGTGTTTACACCTCTCATCCACACTGGATCAGCAGTTTCCTGCATTTAAAATGGAGACTTTCAAAAACTCTCTCCATAACTACATACTTTGAAAAACGATAACGTTTAGAAACTGCAAACGGAGGCATCAAATGTGGCCTAAGCTTGTGCAGGCAGAGGCGTTTATGTTCACCTACTTGTTGTGAATGTTTCAGGCCTTAGTGTCTTATTTGGATTGTTTACGTCTTCATGGTGCAGTTCAAGATGGTGTGTGTTTACAGGATACTTTTGTGCTGGAAATGTTGGCCATCGTAGCTTGTTTTGGTATCTGGGAATTGCAGCTGTGATTATGTTTTCCAAGCCTGCCAGATACATCTTTACCAAATTCTTTCTTGCTCGCTGCCCACTCTTCTATCTGTCTTTGTGTGCGAATAGCTGGGATGCCTGTGAGGTGTTTTCATAGAGATGAGGACATTTGAACAATGCATTTATTTAGACAGAACCAGAGCTCGAGAACACATGGGTCCTTCCTATCACAGAAACTCTCTCTGTTGCAATCCAAACCCTACTGAGATGCATTGCTGTCCACTGCCTTCATAGGCTGCTACCTTCTAAATCCACAATATTCTAACCATTAGGCAACCTTATAAGTGACTGATTTGGAACACTCTTCAAAGACAGCAACTACCCCAGACAAACAGCTTTGCTCTCGTGAAGAACACAGGAGATTTGAGTCTCAATTGATTCCAGTACAGTCAGCATGTTGCCAAGTTAAAAATGTGATACTCTAAGCACAAAAATCAAGGCGCACAGAAATATTGGGTCAAATAGACAATGTTTTCATTAACTTTTCATTAATTGCTTTAATACTTCTTAGAATTAAATGAAATGCAAGTATATTTATAGTCAACATTTCTCAACTGGAGGAATTTTCGGATGAGTTTGTCGCAGTGCATTCATGGATTGCCTTCACTGACAAGGATATTTGTGATGCTGGCCAAAAGAAAGGTATCTTAGAAGGCAGCACAGTGACTACGTTTATATGGACACCAGAAAGCGGGTTATTGAGAGAAAGCAGCGTTCTTGTTTACATGCACTGTATAAGCGGCATACTTTTTACTTCGGTATATATGTGGCTCTGTCCAGAGCAATATAAATACCCCTCAATGCTTGTGTAAATAACAAACATGTCTTCCTTGGATACCTTCACTATTTTATTCTCTATTGCTTCACTTTATTTCCAGATATTCCAGAGTTGTTGCTGTGTTTGTTTCCTTACCTTTCTATTGCAGGACAATTGCGCTTCATAGGGTTTCCCTTTATGTAAAACTCCGGGATTTACATGTACTTAAGTGGGTTATTCTAGGGTTTTTGCAGAAAGCGGCGTTCTGAAACGTCATGTAAATGAGAATGCTGATTTCCTTACACCGTTTAAGAGATTAAGAGAAAGCGGTTTAACACAGCTAGGTTTCTCCCGGAGAAAGCTGCTTATTGTGGCCATGTAAACACAAGCGGCGTTCTAACAGGTTTTTGAGGAGTGTGCATGTACGTGGAACAGACCGAATAACAAACGTCATAGGATGAAGCCCAACAACAAGTCAACAAAACATTTCTGGGAGTATAGTGGGATAAGCACATACACTATAAAACATATCCATTTATACACACCACTGTAAAATATTGACGGTCCCTCAAGTTTGCGTATATGCACTTGTATATTGAGGGAATCCCAGAGTTTTACATGAAAAGAAACCCCACTATTGAAGTGCAGTTGTGCTGCAGGTTGCGATAGAAAGGTAAGGAAACAAACACAGCAAGAGTATGCCACTTATACAGTGCATGTAATCAAGAATGTTGCTGATCTCAGTTCAGGAGACTCTGTGCTGTCAGTAAAGGGTTAAACTTTCGACATACAGAGACATGTGACTAAACAATATGCTGCCGATTACAGCGGAGTTTGTCTTTGTGAGAAATGCCAACAAAACTACATCTGGTAAGAAACCTAATTAAGCTTTTATATTGAAACCTGTTTGAGTCAAAAGAGTAGAGTCTCTTGTTTCATCCGATATGCCATTTTTAAATTTGAGCAGCCTGTATTTCTCCTGAGGTTACCTGTGGGTTTTTCTTTGTATCCCGAACAATTCTTTTGACAGGTGTGGCTGAAGTCTTTCTTGGTCTACCTGACCTTGTCTTGGTATCAAGAGAATTTTCCACTTCTTAATAAGTGATTGAACAGTACTGACTGGCATTTTCAAGGCTTTGGATGTCTTTTTATATCCTTTTCCATCTTTATAAAGTTCCATTACCTTGTTACGCAGGTCTTTTGACAGTTCTTTTCTGCTCCCTATGGCTCAGTATCTAGCCTGCTCAGTGCATCCACGTGAGAGCTAACAAACTCATTGACTATTTATACACAGACACTAATTGCAATTTAAAAAGCCACAGGTGTGGGAAATTAACCTTTAATTGCCATTTAAACCTGTGTGTGTCACCTTTTGTGTCTGTAACAAAGCCAAACATTCAAGGGTATGTAAACTTTTGATCAGGACCATTTGGGTGATTTCTGTTATCATTATGATTTAAAAAGGAGCCAAACAACTATGTGATAATAAATGGCTTCATATGATCACTATCCTTAAATGCCAAAAAGGCATTTTTTTCCTTTTTTACCTTTTTATTAGGTGCTACTAGTTATAAATAAAAAGGGAAATGGAAAATGCACACAGCAGTCACGGTCGTGTCTCAGGAGGTTAAGAAAACGTCTAATTTCATAACAGCAGTGTTAAAGACAATATACTTTTCACCCAAACCATGAGTGTGGCCCTGAATAAGAGTATTGTATTGTTCAGATATGTGTGTGTGTGAACGGTTATTTTTGTGAATAATGCTGAGATTACAGATCATGTGGCTTGTAGAGCTTTGCACTGTTGCATGTTTCTATATCCTACCTAGACCTTTTCCTCTTGTACTTTTCCACTGTGTGTGTGTGTGGTCGCAGAGGTGTGCTGCTAGACCTCCTGTGATGAAGGACTAAGGCTAATGAACCATAGGGAGAGACACTCCAACACTCTTAGAAGCTCACAGGCTCTTATGAGTTCAGCTGTCCATGAGAATGTCACGCGTCACAGTGAACTGGTTCACACTCCTGTAGAGATGGGCTTGTGTTTCCTGTGACATTGGCCAAGTATTCCAGAGGACAAAGAGAGATGATTTATTGATGTATCTTAGTATATGTGCATGTTTTGTGATTGTGTGTGTATACAGAAGCCCCAAATGTATTTGTTCTCTGAAACCGGACTTAAAAATGTATGAATTTTATTGCATTAGATGGCAAAATATCAAACCAGGTGGCATCTGCAAACAAATGATTCTTGAACTTTTGTCAGAACTCCACTTTTCTGAGCCATTCTTGCAGTGTCTTAATAATCATCTTTTCCCAAGGTGATTTTTAGTGGATGTATGAAGTCAGTTCCCCTCAAGTTCTCACTTGTTCAAGTCCTGTTCAGGTACTTTTTGTGTTTTGGTGTTAAAGTGTGCTTGTGCTATCTTTATAATATGGCACTTTTTTGTTACAATTTCAAAGTTTATTTTACCTAATGCAATGCTATTCATACATTTTGGCTTAAGTACATACAAATACATTTCCATCTGATTTTATTTACATTTTACTGAGGTTTGTTTTTTTCTCACACATTCTCGAAAGTTCTAGGTATTTGTGTTTTTACATCTTTAGGTCAGTAATAAAGTCTCACTTCAGTAGGGAAGTGAGAAATACTGAGTCGCACTGCAGTAGAGAAAGAGAGTGGAGGGGATTGATGCTTTCACAATCATGTACGTCATCATCCTTGTGATGGTTTCACAATCCTCTAACCATTTTTCCTTCATTTTGATTTTGTGTGTTTGTCACTTAAGCAGCACAGTTAAATGTCGCCCAAATATCCTTTTTTTCCCCTCTAACATGTGACAGGTCTTGTTTACAAGTTAAACTGAATATGTGTGTCTTTTTGCAGTGTGCCTACGGTACGAACAGTGAGGTTGGAATTCATGTGATTTTTGTCAATCTTTTTTGACATGTGACATAATTGTGTGATTGAATTAACCCCTTATACTCTGGTGCATTTTTGGAGTACCGTCTGCAATTTGTCACACTCAAATTTAAAAGTTCACCATTCACACATACTGTGGACTAATTGCAAAAAAATTGGTTTAATTTTTTCAGGAATTCCACATATAAAAAAAGACTCAGATTATTAATAAATAATATTGAATGTTTTTTTTTTTTGTTTTTTTTTATATATATATAAATATAATTATATTTTTTAAATATATTTTTTGTCCTAACTTTGTAAACGTGTAATTCTGGTTCTATTCACTCTACCTAACTTTGAAAAGTCTTATTTTATTCCACTAGATGGCAGCAAGCACTAGAAAAACATTTGTTCTTTTTCACATTCCATCCCAATATACAGATCTGAAATGTAGGTGGCGCTCTAACGCATTTTAGCCCTCACAAATGTGCTCGTCCGTAGACAATTCAGTCTAATTTTCAGTTCATGCATCACCCTCATTATTCATCGAATATCTTGGCCTCTGAGTAGAAGCTCAATTTAAGTGTCCTTAGAAATTTGAGATTCTCCCCTTTGTGATGATATGTAACATTTTATCATCAATAGTCGAAAACATATATTTCCGATGATTTGTTTAGCATACTTTTCCTGCTGGATGGCATATTTTGTTCTGGACATCTAAAATATAACATTGGATTATTCAGCCAAGCAACCTCACAAACAAGTAAATAATGGCTCATTTTTTAGAAAACTGCCTATGGTAAAAGCAAATATACTTGTTTTATTTTTTATATATATATATTTGGGGCTTACAGCAGCATTGATCGACGCATAAGAGATATTTGTATTTGATGACTGGTATTAGGGCAACAAAATAAGCTGTACAGTCGTTTTCCTGAGAGTGAGAGCTTTCATTTGAGATATGATTTATGCATTTATGTGCTGTGTGAAGGACTTTTATTTTCATATATTTTTACCACATAACCTCTAGGTAGTTCTAATTTTTAACACGAATGTTTTGAGGCATTAAATGCCGAAGTGATGGTCATCTCTGAAAACTTCAGATTCTAAGCCTTCAAATGATACCTCATATGCCTGTCTTTTGAATACGGAAACTTAAAAGGTTTAAGCGTAAACTTTTATCGTGATATAGTGCCCCCCTTTGGACCCGCTGGTGAAATATCATTGTTTAAAAATATACATTTATGTAGATTACATCCTGGTCTCATAGAATCAGGTTACTATACCTACATTTTTGCAAAATGACTTGTGGCAACATATTTTAACATTTGCATTACATTATATCAAGTTGCGTGGTAGCTCATTTGATAGAGCATTGGATTTGCGATGTAAAGGACCGGGGTACAAGTCCTGAAGAGCACGCGGGTCGGCACGTGAGCCAAAAGTGTCATAGAAGCACTGCAAAATGACGTCGTTGCTTCAGCAATTGTGTTTTTTATCTCATTCATTAAGGTTTGATGTTGAAAGTTTGTTTTGTTGATTTAAAACTTTGAGAATAAACCTTAAACCTCATCTGTTAAAGGTGCAATATGTAACATTTTCATGTAATATTTGCCTTTTTTTTTTTTTGCCAATGTGTGAACGGCTTGTAATGCAACGTAAAAAATGAGCCCTTCCCGGACTTACTAGGTTGCATATTAAGGCCTGTAAACTGATTTTCATGCGAAGGGAACGGGTGTGTGCGCGAGCACGTGCAACAGGTAGCTGGCTGCAGTTCACTTAATGGCCACAGGTGTCATTAATAACAAGGGTTTCTAAATCTTTTATACTGCACCTTTAAGGAGAAAATGTCACTCTCTTTTAGCGTCACACAGTGGACATTTCACCTCAGAAATGTTGCAGTGCGTGTAAGGTTGGTAACAATGGGGTCGAAGGACAATGGGGTGATTGTGACTTTCCACACATCTTTGTCTTTGGTCAAAGTTATGTAAGAACAAGCGGTCGTTTGCCACTTGACTCTTCGTGTAGAAATGTGAGATTTGCCACATTTAAAGGTCAGGAAAACAGGAACTACAAAACCTTTAGAAAAGGACATATTCAAAGCAGATAGGCAAATGTTTTTTGTCTGCTGTCTGGCTCTGTGCTTTGTCATTTCGTCGGCACTTTACGCCCTGATCTAAAACGCTTACAGTAATCGCAGTGTCCCTATAACATTAACAGCACTCGTACCACGAGAATGGTGGATTAAACCGTCTTATCCATGTTTAGGCATTCCTTCTCAGGATCACACGTCATGGATTTTCATCCTGCTATTTTTCCCAATGTATTTGTTTTTGCAGAATTCCTACCTTGAGTTTAGCGCTTCTGCCCACCCTCATGTTTTGTATATTTTACATCTAAATTATCTTCATGATTGTATCTGTGGTCATGAGATTTTAGGAACCGGTCGTTACTGTAATTTACAGTTGGGCTTTGTGGAGCGGACCAGTCCGACCTTGTTTGGTCTGGTTCACATCACCCTTACTGTGCCCAGACATGTTACAAGCAGGTTTAGGAGTGGCCCACAGATGGACAGATATTGTAAAAGCTGAATTGGAGCATGTTTGGGTTCGTGCATTGGGCGTAAAGAGGCTGTTTGTGTTTTTTCTTTTTGGAGTGCCAGTTGTGTTTCTGCCCAGGCCAAGGTGTGAGCAGGATCAGACCTGCAGGAGTGTTCCCTGACACCAGACTGTGTCGTGGCTAAAAGTGCTTGTGTGTCAGTGGCGGGCCATGCATTTTAAGTCTAGGCCTTCAGTGTGATTCATGCCATTAAGAAAACACAGTTTCACAATGAATAAGACACCCTATGCCTTTGGGCATCATACATTATGTCGCAGCTAACTAATAATACCAATTGACATTTTAAAAACACGTCCACGCACGAAAGCCAGAACTTGAAATGACACTTAATGCTCAAGCAAGCCTAATTTTAACTGCAGCATGACTGTTTTGTGAAATGAACGTCTCCCGAACAGACATTCGGAAATTATAATTTTTCATATGAATCTACCATGGAGGTCTATAATACCTGGAAAAATCTATCTAATAATATTTGCGATTTAAATGTTGCTTGCAATAAATTTTGTTTCGTCAGGGTACACGGTTATGCTGCGTTCCATTCAAGTTGGATATGGGATATTCCTACTTGATATCTCCAACCACAAATGCATTCTATTCCCCGATATTCATAAGATGACGTTTAAGGAAACAAAACTGCAACGCTCCCGTTAGCTTAGCAGGGGTGTGACTCTCATTTGAGATATCTCCTAGCAACCCGACTGATAAACAATGCTGCAGCGTTAGCATTTGTGCTTCAGGTGTACGATTATCAAAAGAGATTATAATGTTTTATACACCTGTTTCTGCAGGTGTTTGTTAAACAAGCTTTAATATCATGTAATGTGGAAACAAACTCATTTATCGATATTACATAATAAAGTGAATGTTTATCACTTAATTTGTATATCTCCCTGAGTGTCGACATGTTTGTGACATCATGCCCCTGCATCTCGGCAAAATCTGAGTTGAGAATTTTTGCACGAGCCTACAAGTTGTTATTCTGAATTCAAAATGCATTCCATTGAAGTTGTAAAATCAAAACTTGATCCGACACTGAATGCTCAAGCAGCCTAATTTACACTTAGAAAACTCCTGATGTTGCTATAACAATGCAAAAAGCACTTACCAATTTGCTTGAAGTGAAAATCAGGCCTCCTTTCCTGATTAATAAATTAAACAATCACATGGTCATGCAGAACGTCTCGTGTTTTTAAATCCATAAGGATCTCTTTCTCAACGGCGATAGCAGCAGTGATGACAGTCGATTCATCAGCAAGATCTCGCGCTCGCTTTCAAGTTACATAATTTAAAGCTTGATTGTGTCACTCAAGGCCAGCTAGAAGGCCTCGACCGGGACATATCCTAAAGATCACACCCACCAAAAACAAATAAATCAATCTGATTGGCTGATGAATCTGACAATATGACTATAGTTGCTCATTCATTTGCACTGTTGAGGGATTCTGTGGAAATTCTGAAGGCCTGAGGGGGTGGAGCTCAGACTCACACTGCTTTGGGCATGTGATTTGTGAAACAGTTGTCACACTTCGCTTGTAAGCATCAAGGAATAAATTCTGACTGGATAAACTTTTCGTTTTTCTCTGTTTGTTTGTAGATTAATTAAGAGTGGAAAGCAATTAAAAATACATTGGCAAAAAGGTGATTGAAAAATATGTATTTATTTGTCATGTTAGGCCAGCAGAGAAGGCTTTGCTGGCCCTGAGAATTTGCCACTGCTGTGTGTGAATGTTGTACTTGAAAATAATTTTGTTCAGGTTGTAGTCCAAAAACCTGGAAGAGAACTAAAAAAACAAGCATTTTTGAGCCATGGGTTCCCTCTGTATTTTCCTATGGATTTATGAGTAATATAAGGTCTGTGGTAAACATTACTTTAAGATACTTGGATGTTTTGTTCTACAACATAAATTACACACAGTCATACCTCAAACATGAATTTTGAAGCCGCCGTGTGGTTTAAAGTATGATATTAACAAGTTGCTAGATAAGGACTACAAAGGTTTTCTGTTTCGTCAGGCATGTACACTCACATGCTTGTGGTATTTGTAGTCCAACTTTAGAAACTTGTTAGCAACATACAAAATTAATGTTTGAGGGATGACCAGCTTATGAGGGTTTTTGAGTCACAGATGCTGCGAAATGTGAATTATTTTGTATCTACGTAAAAACGCATGTTAAACCAACAATAATTCCCCAAATGTCCCAACTTGCCTAACAGAATTGTCTGAATGAACAATTTCATATTGAAAAATGTTGCTGATTTGCAAGTTCCCAGCATGCATTGCAACATGAATAAATTATGCAGTTAGTGTTATAGGCTTATTTCTTACTCTTCACTGAATTATTTATTCTGTTATTGTTTTTTGGTGCCAATGTTAGTCAGTTGTTGTGTGGAGATGTTGGAAGCTAATTTTTTAACATAATGAGGTTTGTTGATCACTGTTATTGAGGTTTATGTGTTCATGGTTGAGGTCTATTGTGTGTCTGTCAAACAGCTATACGTGCTGCCTTGCATTGCAAGACATACCTCTCTTCAGGGGCAAAGATTGCAGTTAACTTCATGTAAAATTAATGATAGCCAATTATCAATTCGTACTTAAAAAAAAAAAAAAAGAAATTCAAAAATTCTCAACAAGAATGTGTCTAGTTGATAAACAAATTCACATTGACTAAACAAAACAATGTCACTGAGTACAATTATTATAGAGATGGGTGATACAAGTTATTTTCTTTTCGATCCAATGCCAGTAATTTCAAGTCCAATATCGTCGATACCGATACTTCTATTAAATAGATTTTTTTGTGATTTCTTGGGATAAAATTGGTAATTTAAAATAGTATTTTTAGTCATAATTCAAGTCATTAATATTTTTTACATTTGTGAGCCTAACCAGAACATTATTAGACTTCTGTTTTGTTTACCCCTGCAAAAATGAACCATGGTTTCACTACAGTAACTATAGTTTAACTATGGTATTTAGTTAAACCATAGTTACTACTACAATATTACTTTAGTAAAACCATGGCTAACTATTTTATTTAATTATTTATTAACAACAATTACCCAAAAACACATGATGAGAAATGTCACCTTTAGATATGTTATTTTAGTGTGAATGTACTCCAGAACAAGCTTTTTCTCTGATTTTCTCTCATTACCTCTACAAGGCACTGATCCCTCTTGTTTAAACGAGCCTTGTGATGGAACAAGTGCTTGTCTGCTTGAGTCTTTCAGAATTCATGCATGCTAAAATGAGCGGAAGTAGTAGTAGTTCCCATCCTGCACAAATGTTTGCTAATATAGCATAATCCTTTTTTGCACTTTGAAGCACTTTGAAGTTTATTGTTCTTGTTCATGGTAACCTGGTTTAAAAATTTTTTTTAGAATCGATATTTTTGATACAACATCAGTATCGGAAGTATCAATATTTTAGGATCAATCCACCCATCCTTAGATTAAGACAGCTGTTGAGGGAAATCAAAAATCTTACTGCATCATGTTGCCTTAAAGGAATATTCCGGGTTCAATACAAGTTAAGCTCAATCGACGGCATGTCAATATGTGGCATAATATTGATTACCACAAAAATGTATTTCAAAAAAAGTAAAAATCGAGGTTACAGTGTGGCACTTACAATGGAAGTAAATGGGGCCAATTTTTGGAGGGTTTAAAGGTAAAAATATGAAAATATAATTTTATAAAAGCACTCACGTTAATTTTTCTGCTTAATACTCATGTATTATTTGAGCTGTAAAGTTGTTTAAATCATCATTTTTACAGTTGTATTAGGGTTTTAGGGTTTGTTGACATTACATCATCATGGCAATGAAGGTGTAAAATTGGCTTTAACTTTACACAGAAAAGGTTAATAAGTGATTTTATCACACTAAAATCATGTTTACACGCATATCCTTTGTCTTGTGACTATACTTTTGAAACAGTGAATATGTTAATGTTTACAGATTGGCCCCATTCACTTCCATTATAAATGCCTCACTGGAACCCAGATTTTATGGCAGCGATGGGCAAGTCAAATGCATTTTTGTGATAAACAACATTATGCTGCAAATGCTGTAGTTTGAGCTTAACTTGTATTGAACCTGGAATATTCCTTTAATTTTTAAAGTTTGCTCAAAGTATCTTCAAGTAATGGTTACCACAGACCTTATTTTACTCATAAATTGTAAAACCCCATTATGAAAACCCCAGAGGAAATTCCAAAAGGGAACTCATGTAGAATTAACCTTCCTGGTTTGCTTACAAACTGGCGTCATGGCTGAACAGCTCTATAGGTGCGTAAGTGAAAGTACTAATGCAATATTTAAGCAACAAGGTACTGTGGTGCTATATTCTGAATTTAGTAACCACTATATTTAGCAAGATGCAGAGCAAAGTGACTTTAGGGAATAAATAATATAAAAGTAACGTTAGAAATTCATCTTCAAATCAATCAAAATAAGAATACATTTACAAAAGCAACATTTATTTAAAGGTATAAAGTAAAAAAATGAAATCTTGTCTCTCTTTCTCTCTGTCTCTCTCCCAGCAGTGTTATTTTACATGCAGCTGTGTTCTGCGTTTTAGAATGGATTTGGAGGTCTGTGAGAATATAACAGTAATGTAGAGACGACATAACAGGAAGCTTGTCTCCAGCACTGCTGTTTCATTTCAATACAGAGCAAACAGTGTGTGTTTCTGAACTATTTGCAAATATAAAGAGGAAGAGGAAGGGAGAAGAAATAATGATGGTAGAGTGTGTTTGTTGTAAACAAGATTAGATATGCTGGAATTAGGGGCACTTTTTCACAAAGTCTCTCTTGTTCATATTTGTCCACCTAGTGACAGCAATTTCCAAAGTGCTCTCTCTCTCTCATTAGCGTGCCCATGTTTCATTCCAGAACTCTGGCCAACTTTCTATTTCTGCTCTAAACACAGTGGCTGCGTACATGCATGTGAGTTTGTATTGCAGGGCTCAACAATGATGGCCCAGGGCCAGTATGAGAGAGTTTGGAGAAAGTTGACTGAACGGTCACTTGCCGCATTGGGTAAATGCTGTGTATTCATTTGATATGCTGTAACATATTGAACGTTGTTATGAATTCTGGGTGATTTAAAGGAATAGTCCGGGTTCAAAACAAGCTAAGCTCAGTCAACAGCAATTTGTAGTATAATGATGATTACCACAAAAGGTAATTTTGACTCATCCTTCCTTTTCTTTACAATAAGCACAAATCGAGGTTATAGTGAGTCACTTACAATTGAAGTGAATGGGGCCAATTCCTAAAGAGTTTAAAGGCAGAAATGTGAAGCTTATTTTATAAAAGCACTTAAATTAATTCTTCTGTTAAAACTCATGTATTATTTAAGTTGTAAAGTTGTTTAAATCATCATTTTTATAATCATTTTAGTTTTTGTTTTTTTTTTTTGTTTTTTGACATCCTCATGGCAACAAAGTTGTAAAATGGAAAGTAACTTTACAGTGCATTTAGAAAGTATTCTGACCCCTTAATTTTTTAACATTTTATGTTGCAGCCTTATGCTAAAATGATTGAAATTATTTTACCCCATAATGACTAAGCAAAAACCAGATTTTTGATAACTTTGCAGATTTATTAAAAAGAAAAAACTGAACTCCAGCCAGGTCTCCTAAGCAACCAAATTGGCCTGGTTGCTAGGGAGGGTAGAGTCAAATGGGGTAATCTCTTCGTGGTTGCGATTAGTGGTTTGCGCTCTCAAAGGGGTACGTGGTGAGTTGTGCATGGGTCATGGAGAGTAGCATGAGCCTCCACATGCTGTGAGTCTCTGCGGTGTCATGCACAACGAGCCACATGATAAGCTGCGCGGATTGACGGTCTCAGAAGCGGAGGCAACTGAGACTTGTTCTCCGCCACCCGGACTGAGGTGAGTAACCGCACCACCGCGAGGACCTACTAAGTAGTGGGAATTGGGCATCCCAAATTGGGAGAAAAAGGGGATAAAATAAAATACAAAAAATGAAATCTCACATTGACAAGTATTTAGACTCTTTGCTATGACAATTGAAATTTAGCTCAGGTGCATTCCATTTCTCTGGATCATCTTTGAGATGTTTCTACACTTTGATTGGAGTCCAACTGTGGCAAATTCAATTGATTGGACATGATTTGGAAAGGCAAACACCTGTCTGTACACCGATCAGCCACAACATTAAAACCACCTGATTTGGAGTGTGGCATGATTGTTGGTTCCAGATGGGCTGGTTTGAGGATTTCTGTAACTGCTGATCTTCTGGGATTTTCACGCACAACAGTCTCTAGAATTTTCTCAGAATGGTCCAAAAAAACAAACATCCAGTGAGTGGCAGTTCTGTGAACGGAAATGCCTTGTTGAAGAGAGAGGTCAATGGAGAATGGCCAGACTGGTTTGAACTTACAAAGTCTATGGTAACTCCGATAACTACTCTGTGCAATTGTGGTGAGAAGAATATCATCTCGGAATGCTATTCTGAGATGCGGGTTGGCACTGTTTTGGTGGCACGAGGGGGACCTACATAGTATTAGGCAGGTGGTTTTAAAGTTGTGGCTGATTGGTGCTTAAGGTCTCACAGCTATAAATGCATATCAGAGCAAAAACCAAGCCATGAGGTCAAAGGAACTGCCTGCAGAGCTCAGAGACAGGATTGTGTTGAGGCACAGATCTGGGGAAGGATACAGAAAAATTTCGGCTGCACTGAAGGTTCCCAAGAGCACAGTGGCCTCCATAATTCTTAAATGGAAGAAGTTTGGAAAAACCAGGACTTTTCCTAGAGCTGGCCGCCCATCCAAACTGAGCAATCGGGGGAAAAGGGCCTTGGTAAGAGAGGTGACCAAGAACCCGATGGTCACTCTGGTTGAGCTCCAGAGATCATGTGCACTGCATCACTGCAACACTCCACCGATCTGGGCTTTATGGCAGAGTGGCCACACGGAAGCCTCTCAATGCAAGACACATAAAAAAAAGCACCTAAAGGACTCTGAGTGTGAGAAATAAGATTCTCTGGTCTTATGAAATGAAGATTGAACTGTTTGGCCTCAATTCCAAGCATCATGTCTGGAGGAAACCAGGCACCACTCATCACCTGCGCATTATCATCCCAAGGGTGAAGCATGGTGGTGGTAGCATCATGCTGTGGGGGTGTATTTCAGTGGCAGGGACTGGGGGACTGGTCAAGGTTGAAGGAAAGCTGAACGCAGCAAAATACAGAGATATCCTTAATGAAAACATGATCCAGAGCACTCAGGACCTCAGACTGGGCCGAAGGTTCACCTTCCAACAGGACAGTGACCCTAAGCACACAGCCAAGACAATGCAAGCATGGCTTAGGGACAACTCTGTGAATGTGCTTGAGAGGCCCAGCCAGAGCCCGGACTTGAACCCAATCAAACTTCTCGGAGAGACCTGAAAATGGCTGTCCACCGACGGTTCCCATCCAGCCTGACAGAGCTTGAGAGGATCTGCAGAGAAGAATGGCAGAAAATTCCCAAATCCAGCTTGTTGTATCATACCAAAAAAGACTTGTGGCTGTAATCACTGCAAGGTGCTTCAAATAAGTACTGAGTTAAGGGTCTGAATACTTATGTCAGTGTGATATTTCAGTTTTTACTTTTTAATAAATTTGCAAAGTTATCAAAAATCTGGTTTTTGCGTTGTCATTATGGGGTATGGAGTGCAAATTGATGTGGGGAAAAAATAATTAAAAGCATTTTAGCATAAGGCTTTAATATAACAAAATGTGAAAAAAAAAATGAAGGTTAGTAAGTGATTTTATCACACTAAAATCACATTAACACACATTGTTTATTTCTTGTGGCTATGGTTTTGAAACAGTGAGTATTTTAACGTTTACAGATTTGCCCCATTCACTTCCATTGTAAGTGCTTCAAGATAACTTAGATTAAAAATTAAAAATTTTTGTATAAAAGGTGGAACAAGTCAGTTCATTTGAGAATGATTTGTGATAGTCCTGGTAGCATCAGTTAAAATGGGTTAAAAATATTAAACAAATCACCATGTAGTGAATGCCATCATTTTCCAGCCAAAGTATTTTAGTTATTACTATCATTGAGTTACATTTATAGCATAATTTCCAGCTACATTTGAAGTCCGAAGTTTACATACACCTTAGCCAAATACATTTAAACTCAGTTTTTCACAATTCCTGACATTTAATCGTAGAAAACATTCCCTGTCTTAGGTCAGTTTGGATCACTATTTTAAGAATGTGAAATGTCAGAATAATAGTAGAGGGAATTATTTATTTCAGCTTTTATTTCTTTCATCACATTCCCAGGGGGTCAGAAGTTTACATACACTTTGTTAGTATTTGGTAGCATTGCCTTTAAATTGTTTAACTTGGGTCAAATGTTTTGGGTAGTCTTCCACAAGCTTCTCACAGTAAGTTGCTGGAATTTTGGCCCATTCCTCCAGACAGAACTGGTGTAACTGAGTCAGGTTTGTAGGCCTCCTTGCTCGCACACGCTTTTTCTGTTTTGCCCACACATTTTCTATCGGATTGTGGTCAGGGCTTTGTGATGGCCACTCCAATTCCATGACTTTGTTGTCCTTAAGCCATTTTGCCACAACTTTGGAGGTATGCTTGGGGTCATTGTCCATTTGGAAGACCCATTTACAACCAAGCTTTAATTTCATGGCTGATGTCTTGAGATGTTGCTTCAATATATCCACATAATTTTCCTTCCTCATGATGCCATCTATTTTGTGAAGTGCACCAGTCCCTCCTGCAGCAAAGCACCCCCACAACATGATGCTGCCACCCCCGTGCTTCACGGTAGGGATGGTGTTCTTCGGCTTGCAAGCCTCACCCTTTTCCTACAAACATAATGATGGTCATTATTAGAGCCCAACCAATATGGGATTTTTAAGACCGATACAGATTTTAGAGAGGGAAAATTCACCAATTACCGATATGGTGGCCGATATATTTCATTTTTGAACTGGAATGAAAACAGACATTTTCTATGTATATTTTTCACTGATTTTGCACAGATATAACTATGCAAAGGTACTTAGAAGGCTGCTTTCTTAAATATTTTTATAAAATAATTTTTGACATTATTATTATACATAGTCAACAAATTCTAGAAATGAACACTGAGAAAATGAAGAATAAATAAAAATACAATAAATAGCATAATAAACATCAGTACTGTATGTTTAGTATCAGTCAAATGCTGACCATTAAAATAAAGAATAAATAAATATTAAATAAATAGCTAAATAAACGTCAGTACTGTATGTTTAGTATCCGTCAAATGCTGACTATATTAATACTGCTGAGTAAAGATAAACAGATAAGCAGTGGTGTTACACCGTATTCTGCTATACAAGTTCAGGGGAAACTTTCAACGGTGGAAAACCAGACTTTTAAATATTACATTTTATAAATCACATGACTGGAATTGTTCGGTTGAAGGGGGTACCAAACTGATATATCGGTCGGGCACTAGTCATTATGGCCAAAAAGTAAAAATTTTGTTTCATCAGACCAGAGGAAATTTCTCCAAAAAGTAAGATATTTGTTCCTATGTGCACTTTCAAACTGTAGTCTGTCTTTGTTATGGTGGTTTTGGAGCAGTGGCTTCTTCCTTGATGAGCAGCCTTTCATGTTATGTGGATATAGGACTCGTTTTACTGTGGATATACATACTTGTCTACCTGTTTCCTCCAGCATCTTCACAAGGTCCTTTGCTGTTGTTCTGGGATTGATTTGCACTTTTCGCACCTGAGCGGTATGATGGCTGCTTGGTCCCGTGGTGTTTATCCTTGCGTGCTATTGTTTGTACAGATCAACATTGTACCTTCAGGCGTTTGGAAATTGCTCGCAAAGATGAACCAGACTTGTGACAAGTTTTTTTCTGAGGCCTTTGCTGATTTTTTTTATTTTTTTATTTTGTTTTCCCATGATGTCAAGCAAAGAGGCACTGAGTTTGAAGGTAGGCCTTAAAATACATCCACAGGTACACATCCAATTCAGTACACCTATCAGAAGCTAATTGTCTAAAGGCTTGATGTCATTTTCTGAAATTTTCCAAGCTGCTAAAAGGCACAGTTAACTTGGTGTATGTAAACTTCTGACCCACTGGAATTGTGATAGTCAATTAAAAGTGGAACAATCTGTCTGTAAACAAATGTAGGAGAACTTACTTGTGTCATGCACAAAGTAGATGTCTTAAATGACTTGCCAAAACTATAGTTTGCTAATATTAAATCTTTGGCGTAGTTAAATGTTGTTGTTTTTTTTAAATCCCCTTTTTCTCCCTAATTTGCCCAATTCCCAATGCGCTCTAAGTCCTTGTGGTGGCGTAGTGACTCGCCTCAATCCGGGTGGCGGAGGATGAATCTCAGTTGCCTCAGTGTCTGAGACCATCAACCCACGCATCTTATCACATGGCTTGTTGAGCCCTAATCCGCGGAGACATAGCGCGTGTGAAGGCTTCACGCCATCCACCGCGGCATCCACGCACAACTCGCCACGTGCCTCACTGAGAGTGAGAACCACATTATAGCGACCAAGAGGAGGTTACCTCATGTGACTCTACCCTCCCTAGAAATCAGGCCAATTTGGTTGCTTAGGAGACCTGGCTGGAGTTACTCGGCACGCCCTGGGATTCGAACTCGCAAACTCCAGGGGTGGTAGTCAGCGTCTTTACTCACCGTGCTACCTAGGCCACCTAATAAATGAGTTTTAATGACTTCAGGTGTATGCAAACTTCTGACTTCAACTGTAAATTGCAAATTAAGTAAATTGTCATTGTAACAGTTTAAAAAAAAAATTAGTGGTGTAAAATTAAAAAAAAATAAAAATAATCTTAAATATATGAACCTTTCACTTAATTTTTTTTTGCATGATGGAGACCTAATGGTCAAAATGTCGCAAGTTGATTAGGATTAAAGTGTTTTGGAGCAATAATATTGGTGTGCAGATACTTAACCTTTTTTCTTTTAAAAAAATATATATATTTTTTGGTGGTAAGGCCATTGAAAACAGTCTTATTTTTGAGTCCTACTTTTTGCCTCTAAAGGGATTTTTGTGCCTTCAGCAGATTTGAGATGAGAGGGCACATAGCATTCTACCTTCTCTTGGGTACATTTGCTTACGCACTGATTCTGATTCTCCCCCAGAGGCCTCCTTTGTGTGTGTGTGTCTGTGTGTGTGTGTGTGGTAGTCAGAGTTTAAGTGCCGTTGAAATGTACTGCCACTTGCCATCTTTCACTTACTTCTGCTCATGCACTTAAATAAGAGAAGTTTATTTGTCATTGTTATAGGTCTATTTCTTTGTCATCTTCCACCTCTTGTCCTTCCTCTCTGATCTTCAGTCTCTCTCCCTCCTGCTGTAGACATATAGTCTGCTATCTCTTTCGCTTCTCTGTTCCTTCATTTTTCTGTGTTCAGTAGCCAAAACATAAGGACAAAACAAATTGGTGTTGATGGACCAAAAACTAGAAATACTGAGGGTAGAGACAGAGGTGGAAAAAAACTAAACAAACAGAAGTGGAATTATACAACTTTTCCACTGATAGGGTGCCAGAGCCCACTCTGGCCCAGTTTCATATGTTTCCACCAAAGAAACAACCGTTCTGGAAAAATTGGCTCCACACCAGCCCCTTGAAGACCTCATGAAATCAAAATTGGAGTTTTGTGGCTTTTAGTCCATGCTTTTTAGCTTTGAAGCCATCTTATATGCTAGTGCACTTCTGAAAGTTGATAATCTGTCTTTAAGCAGATATAACTACACAAAGTCTTGATCTTCTGGGAAAACAGACCAAAAATAGTGTTGTTTTGTTCAATCAAATGCTCTCTGGAATGAGAATGTCCCTCCCACTAAAATCACCTGAAACTAGCAATTACCAAATAATGCAGCTTCATTACACATTTTGCTGCAGTTCCCAGTGAAATGGGCACCAAAAGTGAGTGAAATGGTGTCGTAATAAGACGAGGCAAAGGTGAATTTTAGATGGACGTTTTAATGAGAAAAACCTTTCTCCGCAACCTAAAACTTTAGCCTAAACCTAACCAATATTGTTCAAAAAGATAAATGGGAGGTGAACAAAACAGACTTCCTTACTCTTAACCAATGCCTAAACCTATAGTGTCCAGAAAACAAAATGAGAATTGAAAAGCACATTTACTGAAGCAACCATGTCATTCCGTGTTGCTTCTATGGCAGTTTCGCTTCACTTTCACTTTCATTTGGAGCGTCCTTGGCAGGGCTCAAGGCTCAGTCTCTGAGTCCAAAGTCCAACACACTATCAGGAGAGCTACCGTGCAAACTAATCATGTTAGAATAAGTGTGTACATTTTTCAAAAATGTGTTGCGTATGAGGAATAGAGTGAAAAATAAGTGTTTATGAAGTCATAAACAGCCATAGTATCCATGATTTATGTAAAAGTGAATAAACGCATAGTTTTTGTAGCATCTCTACTGTTAATTTTATCAGGAAACTGCAGCAAAATGTAGGTTAAGTACAGAAATATTAAAACATTGTTATGGCAAACAAATATTGTAATTAATAAATTACAAATTTATGACATGTAAAACACGTGGCAAAACTGCCCCAATAAATATGTGACGCATGTAGTAAAATGTAAATGTCTGCCTTCATAATATAGTTGACTCTTAAGTGTGGTTTGTTTGCTGGTTTACCCAAGAGTTATAAGAAAATAGGATGATAGTGAAAATTTACTTTTGGAGGATAGAATGTCAAATTATTCTAATTTAAGAAGGTTTGAACTAGGTGTTTGAAACTAACATACAGTCCAGAAAACACATTTGTGTAATTGGAATTTTGACACCAAATCGTTACTGAGATAAAGCCTCTGTGACAAATAGCTCTGGTCGCCCCTATAATTAAATTACTTAAAACATCAAAGTTTGTGTTGGAACAAAGATGCTGAATTATCTTATTTTGGATGTAACAATATGTTCTGAATACTAGGAGATTTGCCATGTTTGTTTTAGGCAGATTATGTACTGCTACTGTCAGAATTCTGAAGTCATGGGAAACGTGGGCTGATTCTGAGAGAGTTAGAAAAGGGGTGTAAGTTGTACTGGTTGTTTAGATCAGTGTTACTATCAGAAATAATAATTTCTTTAGTTATTAATATTTAAATTAAATAATAGAATCTAACTCATTAAAACCTCACACGGTGCACCATTAAATGTAGTGCGCCACGTTCAGGAGCGGGTTTGGTTATTAGCAATGATTAATAATGATCAAAGTTAATTATTAAAATCAATAGAACATTGATTTGAATCAATGTTAGCTCTTTTAATCCTTCACATCAGCAATCAAAGATAACCATCAAATTCAATAGAATATTAATTATTATTAAAGATAATTATTAAAATCAATAGAACATTGATGAGAATCAATGTTAGCTTTTTTAATCCTTTAAATCAACAATTATCAAAGATAATCATTAATTATTAACATCGATGAAACATTGATTAAAATTAACACTAGCTTATTGATCCTTCAAATTCAACAGTCATCAAAGATATTTATCAATTATCAAAAATCAATAGAATACTAATAAGGATTAATATCACCGGGGCATCACCCTGGAATCGGGGACTAATAACCAGACAGTATAACAGTCTCAATATTAGATTGTTCTCTTAAGAAAATTGACATTCAAAAGGAAACAATGAAGGCTTGAATCTGAGCACTGACATCCCCTGTCGTGGAGAGTACGTCACGCGAGATTTCCGGCCAGAGAATATGGCCGCAAATGTGGGCGGAGAGTAGCCAGTTAATGGCGTCTGTCCATTTACCGCGTGAGCTGAGCTTTATCACAAAGTTATCTACTAGCCAAAAGTGTGTGCAAGAATGTTTGTGAGGGGTCGCGTGTGTGTGTGGTTAGCACACAGACGTGGTGGACGGCTCGTAAACCATCCCGTGGTCTTTGGTTCTTTAATGGATAAACTCAGTGTGCCGGTTTCACCCGCGATTGCGGAAATACAGTCCAATGTGGTTGGACTACAACACAGCAGATCTCATTCGTGATAACAGTACATTACAGTAATACCTTGAGTATTATTAGCAGCAATGAGCGGACTCGGCGGTCCGTAAACTGTACAAGCAATATCCTTGATACACAAGTATAACACACTATAATATTCTATCTCTGCCCTGATGTAAACCTCTTACTTGAATCGTATGAGGACGCAGGTAGAATGTGTGTTCATCCGTCCTTTAACTCTGACTTGGTCCCTCGAGGCTCGGGTGATGACGGGAGGCCGTTTCTTCGCTCTGTTGGCGGGCGGTACGGCTGCTGATTCTCGGCGGGCTGGCGGAGAAATCAGCGACATCGGCTTGATTAAAGATGGAAGAGATTTTTTTTTCACTTCACTTCTGCAGGCAAATGGATGAAGATGCTGATTGCTCGGCGGTCTCCTTCGGATCCATTAGAGTGTTCGGTGGAACACTGAGAAATCTCAACTCGTCCAGTGAGATGGAGATTGTATGGCCACAGTTTCAAGTCGGATGTTACTTCCTTTTGCCACGAGGCTACACCTGAGAGCAGCGATGAGCTGCGTCTACACACGGCGAGCAAAGTTGCTGGAAGCAATGCCCGGAAGCATCTCAGAGATATTTCTACTCCTAATGACGTCATGGTTGAGGGGCGTTCTGTCGTGTGCCTCATCCAATAGGAGTTGAGAGTTCGATCCTTTAGTGAGCAAGGCTTCATGGATTTGTAGTCTGTTTTGGACTCCCTTTGTTTGATTTTGGCGCAGTTTTTATCAGTAAGATTTATGACTTATGTGGGGGCCTCAGTTAGGTTTTACGACTGTGTTAGGCCTGCCTTTGTATTCTATCTGAATACATGAGGCCCAACAGGGGTGTAAGGGACCGTAATCGATAAGAAGGAATGAGGCAGAGAGGTGTGGTGGAAAGATATCTGCTGTTTGACTGTGCGATTTGTTTGCGTGTCTTTATGCCCTCCTCTGCTACCATTTTACAGTCTTATTTCTCTCCATTCTTCTGTCATTTTAAAAGTAGGATGTTGTGTGTTTTGGCAAGGGTGCTAGCGCTGGGCTGTGTCCCAACATCTACCTTGTCCGCCCCATTCTGTTGCCATGGGGAACGGATCCTCTGGGTTTTACGATTGTGACAATTGTGCAAGTTTCATTGCAGACGGAATGTCTCCCACTGCACCTGTGATGCAACACTGATTTACAGACTTGTTACTGAAGAGTGTGTGCATGTTGTCAGCAAGGTTTTATAGTTTATTATTTTTAAAGTCGTGTTTTTATTTCTAAATTTGCTCTAAATTTGTTTAGTTTAGTGTCAGTTTTAAAGCTAATGTGTGTTTTTTTTTTTTTTTTTTTTTTTTTTTTTTTTCCAAATGTAATTTTTTTTTTTCCGTATCCCAGCTTAAAATGCAGTCAACCATAAGTAAGCCATTTGTTGATTGATTTCACCTAAAAGTGTAACACTGTGGCTTTATAGTTTACATTTTTCCATTTATTTTGCATTATTTTCAGATAATGAAGATGTTTATGAAATAATAGTTTTAGTCTTTTATTAATAATAACCCTTTACAGCACTATGTATGTGTGCGCATGAGACTAAGTTAGCATTCCATCCCAAGTACTGGTCCTTCAGTTCTTTTTATCCCATAAGTGTGTTTGTGTGAAGATGTCAAACAAAGTAAAACTTATTGGTGCGTTGAGATATGTTACTCAGCACTGAGAGTTTAACATGTTTGGGCCGTGACCCGACCTCCTGCACCACTGCAAGCTGTATCTGTCTTCAGAAAACCTGAGGTTTGGATATGTTACGCATCCCTTTAATTGCCCTGTGATTTCACTGATGAAAGGTTAGTTTGTTCTCATTTTAAGCGATTCTCTTAACTATCGTCACAATCGAGACATGTTTGTGTAGACCTTTCATGACAGACCAGGCGTAGCTGCTTCCTCTTTCGGGAAAAGAGGAAGAACATTGCAATGTAAATGAGAAGAGTGTCTGATCTACAGGAATGACAGAGAGGGACAATGGGAGGGAAATTTCACTGTTTTCAGAGAGCTGGAGGATTTAATTTGAGATCGTAAAACCAGGTTTTGGGCTTTTTCTGTTTTTTTTTTTTTTTTTTTTTTTAAATGGTTGATATGGATATTTGGAAAGCAAGGTGCTGTTGGCATTTGAAGTTAGTATTAAGTCAGTTCCCCTCAAATTAAACTACAGGTAGTTCATCAGTTCATGTAGTTAACTATAGGCATGTTTCACAATTGTTTGACAACCAGAATATTTCATCTTCATTTTCATCCGTATATGTATTGTTTTTTGTTTTTGTTTTTTCCTCACCTTTTTCTCCCCAATTTGGAATGCCCAATTCCCAATGCGCTCTAAGTCCTCGTGGTGGTGTAGTGACTCCCCTCAATCTGGGTGGTGGAGGATGAATCTCGGTTGCCTCCACGTCTGAGACAGTCAATCCGCGCATCTTATCACGTGGCTTGTTGAGCGTGTTACCGCAGAGACATAGCGCGTGTGGAGGCTTCGCGGCATCCACGCACAACTCGCCATGCGCCCCACCAATAGCAAACCACACATTATAGTGACCACGAGGTGGTTACTCCATGTGACTCTACCCTCCCTAGCAACTGGGCCAATTTGGTTGCTTTGGAGACCTGGCTGGAGTCACTCAGCACGCCCTGGATTTGACCTTTTCGAACTCCAGGGGTGGTAGTCAGCGTCTTTACTCACTGAGCTACCCAGGCCCCTATATCTATTGTTTTTTTAAAAAAATATCATATTTGTCTTTAAATTAATTTCATTTTATTTTTTTATAAATTAGTTATTGAAATTAAAACAGTTAAGTTTGACTTGTCTAAATACTTTTGGGGCTGATAAAAAGATAGATTTATAGAGGGATGTTGGTTGGATAGATGGATGGATGAATAGAAGTACTGCAGTGTTTCCCACAGGATTTTGTGAGACTGTGGTTGGTGGACCTCGGACACTCTAGGGGGTTCTGGGGGCATGCTCCCCTGTAAGAAAATGTTGTACATTTTAAAGTTAAATGCATCAATCTGGTGCACTTTTAGAGCAAAATTAAGAGGCTAGATCTATGAGAACTTTGTGCTCTTGTAAACAATGTTGTGCTCTAGTAGTAATGTAATCATAAACACATTGGTTGTGTAGACATGCATGGTGATGACATGGCAAAAAAGTCACACCCACAAAGCATGGTAAATGAGATTGAGTTTAACCCAGTTCACAAATGGTCAAAACACAAAATCGACTAAAGCATATATTTGAGCCATCAAAGAAATGAAGCAAAAGTGGTTTCCTGTGTTGAACTTGCTCCTCAGATGCTGAAAACAGTTACGTTGTCAGAGCCGCTGGTAATAACGTTAACGTTAGATCAGGGCTTGACATTAAGCACTGTCATGTGCTTGTCCTCCGGACAAGTCAATAGGTCATTCACTTGTCCAAGTAAAAAAAGTTACTTGTCCGGAGAGAAAAAAGGACGTTTAAGTTAAATGCTCAAGTAACATGTCACAGTTTCTGTTGTATGTTTCCTAAAATTATGACTGATGCCCAAACTAATAATGTACCTATGCAATCAACTAATTTTCTGCAACAGAAATGTAAACTGCACTGGGTAGGGGAGGAGGCTGTTGTTATAGAATTATTTTATGTTACATATGGTAGTCAAACAAATAAAAGCCTCCATCTTCATCAATTACAGAAAAAGTAGATCTCCATTGAATGAGATCTACTTTTTCATCATGTTATTGCAGTACAATATAGCCTATACATTATCACGATACCAACATTTCAGTAGTCGGTAGTGAAATTTTACGATTTTCAGTACCAGCTTCAAAACCACAACAAATAATAACTCCTAACTAATTTGTTAATCATGGAAGAATAGTTTCAAGTTCTTAAGTAATTATTCAAGACTAGTAAACAGTCAGTAATAAAATAACAATAAAAAACAGCAATGAATAGAAATAGATAAAAATAAAAGAACAAAAAATACAAATTAAGAAAATTCGGTGCTTTTTTTTTTTTTTTTTTTTTTTTACCACAGTAGGCTATTAAGTATTCAACTAAACATTCAGAACGAAATGCAACATAAAACTACTACTGGTCTTTACTGTATGATTATAATAAATTAATAATTTTTAAAGCTACTAAAGTTACCCAGTCAGAGCAGTGAGTGTTTTTTCATCTTGTTATGGTTGTTTGATTATTATAATGACACACTAGACAGCAGCAGGTCTATTTATTAGTTTACAATTACACTTACAAGTCCGACATTTTAATACAGATCCGCTTTTTTTTCTCCGCTGTTTACGTTCACTTTAGACATCACTCTCTGTGATAACATGATTATCTCACCAAGACGGGCATTATGGCATAATTTTGAAATGTATTTGACCATTCAGGTGCGCATTAGTGTGAGCATTTTTGGAACACGCGCGCATTTTCAGCACACACCCATAACACCGCCTGTCAATCAAACAGGGCGCAGCTGTTACTAGATCATTTACAAATTATAAAATTACACACTCTGGATTATTTTCAACAGCAGAATAAGAATATGAACTTTCTAATAAGTGGCACAGGCCTAGCCTATCACAAAAATAGCTAGTTATTTTTCCGTTATTGACGTTTTGATCAGTCTGCTTGTCTGGTCGGGAAAGTAAAATTCTCTTTCACTTGCCCCTTCAAAAATCCACTTGTCACGGACAAGTGTTAATGTCGAGCCTGCGTTAGATAATTAGCTAAAGTTAGCTAGCTAGATATAACGTTACATACATTTTACATTGTTTTTCACGACAAGCAGCCGGATATGTCAGTCAACATAAGCAAGGACACTGACTGGGAGTGAGAGATGCTTTGCCGACATAACGTTAGAGATCTTTTATGTTGTTATTTTCGGTTCATTTATGAAGCTGTGGTGGGACAAATTAAGCTGTGGTGGGCCGCCATAGTCTGGGTAATTAATGGGAAACACTGTACTGTAGATGGGTTGATGGATGGATAGATGGATAGATAAACAGAAGATGGATGTATGGTTGGTTGGATGGATGGATGGATAGATGGACGGTTGGCTGGATGGATGGACACAAATAAATGGATAGATGGATAAACAGACACTGTGGTTGGATGGATGGATGGAGGGTTATATGGATGAATAGATTGTTAGATGGATACAGAAACTAGATGGATGGATGGATGAATGGACAAATAGATAAATGGATAGATGTTAGACAGATACTGTGGTTGGATGAATGGATGATTAAATGGATGGATAGTTTGTTAGATGGATGGATACAGAAAGTAGATGGATGGATGGATGGATGGATGATTAAATGGATGGATAGTTTGTTGGATGGATACAGAAACTGTAGATAGATGAATGGATAGATACTGTGGATGGATGGATGGATGAATTGTTAGATACAGAAACTGTAGATGGATGATAGATAAATGAATAGATGGATAGACAGGTACTGTGGTTGGATGAATGGATGATTAAATGGATGGATAGTTTGTTAGATGGATGGATACAGAAACTGTAGATAGATGAATGGATAGACAGATACTGTGGTTGGATGGATGGAACGGTTTAATGGATGGATGGATGAATTGTTAGATGCAGAAACTGAAGATGGATAGATGGATGATAGATAAATGAATAGATGGATAGACAGGTACTGTGGTTGGATGTGTGGTTAAATGATGGATAGATTATTAGATGGATGTATACAGAAACTAGATGGATGGATGGATAAATGATAGACAGATAAACTGATGGATAGACAGGAGATGGATGGATGGATAGACATACTGTAGATGATAGACTGATGGATGGATAGCCAATTTAATGATTGCAAATTCAGATATACACAAAATTGTGGAATTGAAACTGAAATGAAATCAACATTAATATATAGATATTATAATATTTCCTCAATCACTGAAAAATATTTAAAAAAGAAAATGTGTACTATCCATTGACAAGGTCGGTGGTAAATTTTGGAACTGACCAAACCACTACTGTTGATCAAACCTGGCCGATATATCAGTCTATCGCTGAATGGAACAGAAAAATCCCCTTGTGTTTTCCTATCCTCTGTGACCTTAATAGCAAATGTCATTGTGAAACCTCTAAGCATTCTAAGTAAAACATCTCAGCAGTGGTGTCCCACATCTCTTGTATATCTAGAAACCCCCCTGTACTCAGTACCTGAGCTCTGGCCAGTAAATGTTTAGCAGAAGTGCTGCATTTCAATCCCCACTGATATGAGTTGTGCAGTGAAGCATTTATCAACAGCTTCAGCCATCAGTGTGAAATGATGTGTTCAAAGGCTGTCCAACGTTTTCTTTTGTCCCTGGAGTGTTTTAAATGATTCTAAGAGTTGTACAGGGAGGTCCATGTATGTATTCTCAGGACAAAATGACTCAAGTAATGAAGCATTTATAAGCAAACGAATCAAATTAAATCCTTTTGATGGGTAAAACAGTGACCCTAGAGCCACCTGAAATGTTTTTTTTAGAGATAATATGCCCCAACACACTATCCCATTACATTTATTTTGCCTTATTCTGGAAAACATGTTAATTTATAAGAATAGACATGCTGAGATGTTATTTTTTAAAGTCCCCATGAAATCATAATTGGATAAATGAATAATTTTTAAAGCTACTAAAGTTACCCAGTCAAGAGCAGTGAGTGTTTTTTCATCTTGTTATCGTTGTTTGGTTATTATAATGACACACTAGACAGCAGCAGGTGTATTTATTAGTTTACAATTACACTTACAAGTCCAACATTTTAATACAAATCCGCTTTTTTCTCCACTGTTTACGTTCACTTTAGACATCACTCTCTGTGGTAACATGAATATCTCAGTATGAGTTTTTTGGCTTTTAGTCCATATCTGTTAGCTTTGAGGGCAACTATTACGCTAGTGTGCTTTTAAAAGTTGACAGACTTTAAAATTTACAGTGTTTCTCTTCTGTACAAAAATATTGGTGAAAACTGTCTAATAAAAGAATGTCTCTCTCCTTGACATGGCAAGTAGCAGATCATGGTTCATGACTGTTATGTTGACTAAAGGTGATTGGATTTTAAAACAAAGGACAAGGTCTTCAATATGTCCTGCCCCAACTTCCTGTTTCAGTAGGATATACAGTATGTCCTTACAGGAATAAAATTGCTGTCAAACCATGGGGTCTTTAGAGGCTGTCCAGTAACTGGGTTCGTTTTTATGGATTAGTCATTTGTAGGACCTCAGGTCAGGAATGTGAAATTTATATTGAGAGTTGATGGGCTTTTTTTGTGTGTCTGGATAAAATCAGTCATTATAGAGGAACTCAAGCGTCATGTCATCCAGATCCCCATGACTGTCTCATGGCACGCCTCAACCTGCTCAACATTTATTAGTCTGTAATGAGAGTATCCATAAACTTCTATTTTTTGTTTCTTTTTTGGTCCTCAGGCGCTGGCAGCCAATGCAGGTACCGGATTTGCCGTCACAGAGCCTCAGGTGGCTATGTTCTGCGGTAAACTCAATATGCACATCAACATCCAGACTGGCCGCTGGGAGCCGGACCCTTCTGGATCTAAGACCTGCGTTGGAACCAAAGAGGGAGTGCTGCAGTACTGTCAAGAGGTAAAATCATGTCGCACAATTCAAATATCCATTAGGAAAGTAGTTTAAAGGTAGGTAGTGGTTAAGGCTCAGGGCTGGTAATGAGAAGGTTACTGGTTTGATCCCTGTGAGGGAACCTATCACCATTGTACCTTTTAAGCAGGGCTGTAATGGGCTAAAAGATTCATTAGCACAAATGAAAATTTATGTTCGCACAAAAGTATTTTTATTTTTTTTTATTTTTAAGGATTTTTGCTGCAGTGAATGGTCTGTGGGCATTTCTGAGTCAAAAGCTCACCAGCTTTAAGAAAGTTATGTTTAAGTCAAGCATTTAGATACTCGCAGACTTGCAGGCAAACAGAATAATATCTTGCGTTTTAATTAGCCGCGTTTCCACTATCGGGAGTTTTGCCGAACTTGCCTGCTTGTGTATCCAGCGCACAGTAGTACAATACAAATCCGTTAAAACGCACTATGGGCAAAGTGGTGCCCAAAGAAATAACTTTGCATGGTTTGAGATCATGGATGGTGTGCTGGGACATCGTCCCACTGTTAGTGGAGAGACCACTCGCAACACCATGGCAGTTACTGTCAATGCTAACTTATCTTGCTAGCTAGGTAATGTTTACAGTCTTTATAAACTCAATATTCTTGATAACGTGATAGCTCAAATTGAACTTCCCTCTTGCCTGTGAAATGGGCGGGGTGTGTGAAGTTGGCATTAGGGCGGCGTGTTAAGGGCAGGCTTTAGGGCAACACTGCAGGGCTATTGGCCTGATGGTGGGAACGCAGATCGATTTTGGTCTCACAGCTCGAGGTCTGAGGGGAATTGGCCCCAGCTGGACAGTTGATACCCGTGGCTTACACTGCAAAACTGTCACACTGTACAGTAGAGGTGTGAATCTTCACTGGCCTTTGACTATTCGATTACAAAACAAAGGTTAACGATTCGATTATAAAACGATTCTCGATGCACCATGATGCATCTTGTTCTCAATTGTTTTCTTCAATACACTCACTAAGTATTAAATAGTATTACATTGTTAATTTAGAATTAATCAATCCTGAGTCTATAACTATATCCACAACTATCAGTTGCTGGTCCAGGATGGCTACGTAAGATATCTGCTTCTGTGAGAGTGCGAGAGACCAGCAATGACCAAAGAAATAAAGAGTGCAAGAGGAGAGAGAGGCTTTGGGAAGCAAATAAAAACATCACCATGTCTCCCGAACCACTCGCATCATTTTCGCAGGTTTTCCCTTTCTGTGAAAATCAGTGCGATAACGGGTGCAAACCCATCTTTCATGTTGTTTGTTGATGTGTTATCATGCATAAACTCTCCTGTTTCTATGTGCTTGAGTTTTGTGAGTGAATTTCGGGACCGTAGTTTTAGTGGGGTGCGATGGTCATGTGGTTGATGCATCCAGTCTGCGATCAGTTCTGTAGTGTTCTAGCATCTCACTCGATCTCTGGCGCACACATAAGCACCACTGTGCTACCGCAGTTTAAACTGAACTCAGAATCGATTCTGAATTTTTGAGAATCAATTCGGAATCGTTGGAGAAACGTGAAATTTCTGGTAAAATAGGCCATAAAATATTGATGACATCTTGTTCGCAGTGGCATGTACAAATTCTGTCCAATAAAATGCTCCCCAGAATGAGAATGCCCCTTTCCCATTAAATTTAAAATACCATTGGCTTCTGACTAGAAATAGTAAGTAGCAAATCATGTTTTTTTTTGGTTGTTTTTTTTAAAGGAATAGTTCACCCAAAAATGAAAATTCTCCCATGATTTACTCACCTTTTAAGCCATCTCAGATGTGTATGACTTTCCTTCTTCAGCATAACCAAAGTGAAGATATTTATTTAAGCACATTTCAGCTCAGTTTGTCCATACAATGTAAGTGAATGGGTGCCATGGCTATTTGACAGTTCAAAAGTCAGATTTAGGCAGCATAAATGTAATCCACATGACTCCAGTCAATCAATTAATGTCTTCTGAAGCAAATCGATAGGTTTGTGTAAAAAATAAATCAATAATTAAAATTGTATTAACTTTTAAAAAAGCTTCCTGCCAGCAGTCGATGCATTACTCTGCTGTTGCGTGACGGCTCGCGTTAATGCGAGAAGTCGGAAGCGTGCGCTTTAACAACAGAGGAACTAATGTCATGTGAGAGTTAGGTCACTTCAAGCAGTGCTGGCCAGAAGTAACAGTTTAAAGTTAAAAACATTTTAATTATCTATTTGTTTCAGAAGACATTATCTGATTGACTGGAGTCGTGTGGATTACTTTTATGCTACCTAAATATGTCTTTTGGACCGTCAACAGCCAGCAGTCTTGTGGCACCCGTTTACTTGCATTGTATGGACATACAGAGCTGCAATGTGCTTATAAAAAATCTTCACTTCAGTTCTACTGAAGAAGGAAAGTCATACACATCTGGGATGGCTTAAAGGTGAGTAAATCATGAGAGAACTAATCCTTTAATACTATTTAAAGAAGGCCACTTTCAAAAAAGCTGGTTTGAGATGTCCTAGCCAAACTTCTGTTTATATAGCAAAAACACTAACAGTCAAACGCTTTCCCAAATTTGAGAATATTAGTAATCAAAACATAGCACCAACATGGGAATCAAGTAATGACCAAAAATGGAAATAAATAAAAGTTTTTAAGGTTGTGAGAAAAATTGTATTCATTGTATTCGTCAAACCATTTCATGGGGTCTTTAACCTCAGGTTTGCTTAGGGTGCATTGCCGCTTTAATACGTTCATACCACCGTTCTATGGATATATTGCGTAAAAGTCTCAGAAAGAAATTGCACTTGGCCTAGTTGTGTGGCAGTACAATAGTATTAATTCTATATTTATTACAGTACACTTTTGGGTTTAAGTGTTGTGCTCAAAGGCACAATAGTGGTTGTTCATAGATTGTTTCATCGATCCATAGTTCTGTTATTCCTCCAAATACCATCCACACTAACAGATCCTTTCCCTTCACTGTATATAAAAAAACAAAAACAAAAACAATTGCTATCATTCGTCAAGACACAAAAAACAGCAGTTTTCTCTCTGTACGTGATTTGAGATTGCTTTTTATCGATGTCTTTTTAATGGCATTTCAGGGGATAGTAAATCAAGTGTTAGTTCACTGCGTTCTGTTCAGACTGAAGCATTTGTCTCTGGTCTCTTCATTTTTAGATGTATCCTGAGCTGCAAATTACAAATGTGGTGGAAGCCAACCAGCCGGTCAAGATCGAGAACTGGTGCAAGAAAGACAAGAAGCAGTGCAAGGGACATGCCCACATTGTGGTCCCCTACAAGTGCTTGGGTGAGTTGATTGACAGGTCTGTAGTCTGTTTAAACTGGCAATTATCCAGAAAGTCCCATAGTGTTAGAGACACCATTGAGGACGTGAGTTATCTGAGAAGCCAGCCTGACAGTTTAAAGCAACAGGGTTAAGTTTAAACAAGGCACTAAAGATCGTTTTAAAAGTTTATGTCAGCTCTCACACTTCAGTGCCTGGACTAGAGCTTAGGTTACTATTATGTGATGGCTGGAGGATCTTTACAGGCACCTGTACTTAAATATAGCGTTTTAGCAATCTTCTGATGAACATTGCAGCAAATTTGCCAAAAATGAACAATGTTTTTTGGCAAATCAAGTTTTTAGGAGATGCAAGTTCAACTAAACATGAATATTGATGGTGTATTTGCTGCAGTGTTGAGAAAGCTACTTTGAAACAGAGCCTCCCAATCTAGAAGCTTCTCATGATTTAATGTAGCTCAGCTTCAGTCAAGCTACCCTTTTGAAAAATTGTAGCTAAACGGAATATACTAACAAAACGTAGTTAACTACAATGAAGATATTTAAGGTGACAATATCTTAATCGGATAATCCGATTTATTTATAAATAAGTATTTGGCACAAAGATGATTATCTCTGTTAGGGTACCTGCATTAATCTTGAGCAGATACAATGAGTCCACATTATACATCTTTCATTTAATCCTCAGGATACTAAGCATTGATATTGATGATGTATTATCTTCCTATTTTTACGTGTTTTTAGACAGCCACTGATTATAAAAATCTTTTAAGCATGTTTTGTTTTAGGGTGAATGTTGTCTGACTTTAGCAAACAATGGATGTCAATGGGAAAATCTTGATTTTTAAATACTTTCCTTTGAGGTAAATTTTGTGTTTCTTTAGCAAGCTGTGACATTCAGTATGCTATTTTTCCCCACAAAAACTGTTGTTGTGAGACAGTTCTGAGTGTCATTTACTGTTATGTGCATAATAATAACAGATTGTTTTTTTACAGATCTGTTAGGATATTTTATTTTTTATTAAGTTATTTTAAGTCAAGTGATTTTTATTTGTATAGTGCTTTTCACAACACACACAGTTTCAAAGCAGCTTTACAGAAAATCAAGCATTAACAAAAACAAAAAATTAAACTGTAATATCTATTAAGTCTTAGAGTGATCATTGTGTAGTTTGATTAAATATGATTGTAAAATGTGTATAGAAATTAAATAATAATTGTATTTATAACCCCAGTGAGCAAGCCAAAGGTGACTGTGGCAAGGAACACAAAACTCCATAAGATGTTGGAAAAATAACCTTGGGAGAAACCAGGCTCACTGTGGGGGCCAGTTACTCCTCTGACTAAACAACATGAATATAATGCTAATTAGATATTTATGTACAATGCAAGTCATTGTTTAAAATATATAAATTAAGCGTTAAGTTCCAGTGTTTAAAAAAGAAAAAGTATTTTTTTTTAATGAACATTAAGATTAATGATTAATGTCTTTGAAGTCCATCCTGAATTAACTGCAGAAGTTTACATAGATGCATTGTCCTTTGTTAGTTGGCTGATGAAGGGTTTTGTTGGCAATTATATGATAGTCTGTGTATTCCATTTCAAGAGTGTAGTCCATCAATAGACAAAGTTGATACAGGCAGAGATAAATGATGAGGTGCATCACAGTTCAACCTGCAGGTCATTTCGGTGATGTTCGATGGGGTCCATCATAAGTCCAAGTTTCAGGCAGTGGCATGTGAAGTATCTGATGTCTTACAGTTGGAGCTGGCATCAGTTCATCCTCTGGAGTCAAAAGACTGAAGAGATGTCTGGCTGGCATCTTTCAGTGACACGTAGCAGTGGAGTCCGTCACCAAGCAGGAACGGAGCAGGATCTGGCTGGCTCTGGTTACCTCGAGATATGAATCCCGAGGTTGAGACATGGAAGCAAATAGAATAATATTAGCGTAGATGCCATTCAATTTTATACAGAGTTATAGATCATGATCTGGTTCTGGCAGAACTATTTTAAATAATTATTCAAATAAATAGTTATTATAAATAGTATTTAATTAAAATTGTTTAAAATGTTATTTACTTGCTTTAAACAAGCATTGCAATATTTCTGTGCTGGATCTCTAAATGTCTAAACCCCCCCCCCCCAAAAAATAAGAAAAATATTTATTTGAAATATTCGAAACGAATGTTATGACGTAAAATGAAGAAAAGGCAGGGTCCGCTGGCGGGTCCAAAAGGGGGCGCTATGTCACGAAAAAAGTTTATGCTTAAAATGTTCAAGTCTCCGAATACATAAGTCAAGCATATGTGTTATCGATTGAAAGCTTAAGATCAGAGACTTTTCATAGATAACTATCACTTTTGCATTTATTTTACATAAAATAACAAAATATGGCCTGAAATTCTCATCGCAAATCAGCACCACCATGAGGTCATGTGGTAGAAATATTAATGTGAATATAAAAGTCTTTCAAATAGCACTTAAATAGACAAATCATATATTAAATGAAAGCTCTCATTCTCAGGAATAGGACTGTATAGTATTTTATTGCATCAAGACCACAGTTCAAACTTTTTCAAAAGAATCACAAAGGGAAATCTAATTTCTGTAAGACATCAAATACAAACAGCTCTTTTCTGCACCAATCACATATGCTGTAAGCCCCAAATAGCTAAAAACGTTATCTGCTTTTACCTTAGGCAGTTTTCTTAAAAAAAAAAAAAAAAAAAACATGAGCCAATTTTATTGTCAGTGAGCTTGCTTGTGTAAATAATCCAGTGTTATATTAGATGTCCAGAACAAAATGTGCAGTCCAGCAGGAAAAGCATGCTAAACAAATCATCGGGAAAATGTTATCGACTATTGGTGATTAAAATGTTTTATTTTATCGCAAAGGGGAAAATCTCAGATTTCTTATGACACCTTGATTGAGCTTCTAGTCCACTCAGAGGCCGAGATATTCAATGAAACAATGGGGGTGGTGCTAGAACTGAAAATTAGACAATGTCTATGGACGAGCACATCTGCGAGGGCTTAAATGTGTTAGACTGCCACCTACATTTCAGATATGTATATTGTGAGGGAAGGTTATAAAGGAACAATTATTTTTTTCTAGTACTTTCTGCCATCTAGTGGAATAAATTAAGACTTTTTGGAGGGAGATGGAGTGAACAGAACCAGAATACATGCCTACAAAGTTAGGACAAAAAAAAAAAAATCTTTTATTTTTTTATTCTATTTTTCATAAAACTGTAAACATATACTATATTATTTGAATAATTAGGCTTTTTTTAATTGGGGAAGTTTCTGAAAAAATTTGACCAATTTTTGGCAATTAGGCCATAGTATGTGTAAATGGTGGGCTTTTAAATTTATGTGTGAAAAATTGCAGGCAGCAGCCCAAATATTTTCTTGAGTTGAAAAGGTTAACTACAGTTTTTGCTATGCAAAAGCAGATGTAAACTGCATGGACTTCTGTGCAGTATATCAAATGAATGAACCAGTTTGTTTACATTAGGTGTCCAAACGAACCATTTCACTAAAATTAATCAGCCTTTCCAACAATAAATGAGATATAGATTGAGACTCTCTTGTTTCTTGGATAGTTTATTTGCTTATTGTCACAGTTCACCTTGCTGCATACACAATGCAACAGAAACATCAATGTAGCGTTTGTAAAACTACACAGCTACATGTTGGGAAAAAATAGCTTGTTACTGGAAAAGCTACTTTATTTTAAGAACAGCTGAGCTGCTGTTACGCTGCTAAAAAATATTGTTAAGCTAGTAAATTACTACTATTAGTTAGTTACTCCCCAACACTAATTCCACCGTCAGAGTTACTAAACTCTTATTTGCTGTCTGTCTTCACTTTATCTTGCCAACCTTGCTAGGAAAATCTCTCTCAGGAATGTATTTTCTCAAGCTTTTCACACCAGTGTTTCCTGTTTTGCTATTCAGCAGCAACGCTGCATCACTGATTTATCTACTATGGCACATCATATTGATGAGATAAAGACTGTAAATAATCAATAACACAGCTTTCTATTGCGTTGTCTTTCGCTAGCTGCACAATACACAGAAAAACAAACATATGGTGTGAACTTTGTAGTCCGATTCATGAACATATGATTCTTATCAACGGTTCTTGTAATGAATCGGTTTAACATTTAATCGATTTTTTCCGACAACGTGTAGTTGAATGTGATGTGTGTAGTTTTGATGATAAAGTATCTTTTTCTATTCCAGCTAATGTTCAGAGACAACTGTAAGCAAGCCGTTTGTATAGGTGATTCTTCCGTAATCTGTAAACACTGTGGCGACATTTGTTTGAGCATCCTGAACAGCCTCGTATAACAACACTGCCTCAACCAATGGTGTAAGTTTGGGGTGGGGACTGTCTGTTTATTCAACCAATGGCAAATGGGGGGAGTGTTCATGAAACCTGTTTTACATTGTTACTAAAATAGAACTGTTTTGTAAGGATTGAGGACCATTTATTAGAAGCGAATTCCACTAATCCGTACACGCATTATAAACTGTCAATCAGAACATGAACACGGAAACATTTCACTCAGAATCTTTACTCCATAGAAGCCACAAGGCATAAATAACTTTCTATCCACGTTTACTACATTTTTTAAATATTACATTTCAATCTATGTTTCCAATTATACTGATCCATTTAAGAAAAATATGATTTTTCTTATGACCTCTCAGAGGAAAAGCTGCGATACTGCTGTCCCTGTCTTCTCGTCTCTCCTGCTCTGCTTGTTCCTCTCTTGTAGGAACTGATTGAGTTGTGCTTCTTTGCGGACTGGAAAAAAACCATTAGCACTTCTAGCTGACTGTGAAATGGGCCGAATGTCGAAGGGCTTCCAAACTTGGCAGATTTTTGTTGTGTGTGTGTGTGTGTGTTTGAGCTGACGTGGCAGCTGTTTGCGGACATCACCTGAAGTCGGCTGCCGTTTGATTGACTGGGTTGGACGGACGATGTTCTTAAGTCCAGTGCTGCTTATATATCTCAATTGACAGCTACCCAGTAGAAAATCTGGGTTTGGTGTGTAATCTGTAGCTGTTTTAATCTACCCAAAGCAATACCAGACTCTTTATCCACAACTTGTTCTCTTCTTACAAGTTGCCATGGAAACCATTTTATTGATCTGAAGTGGAGTGCTACAAAGTGGATGAAGATAAAAAAAGAAACATGAAACTGCAGCAGAACCCTTAACAAAGGCAGATATTTTGAACATGAGAAATGTGTCTGTTTATTATAATGTAGAAGCTAGTCGAAGTCGCAGACTGGCAGGTAGTGTCTATCTAATTAAAGGCAAAAAGCCCATAAAAATAATTTAGCAAAATTTTTTTCTGATGGCCACAATTTTAGGTTGATGTTGGTAGTTGTCACAGCTTTGCTATGGCTTGTCTGAATGATTTTCTATGTGTTCCTATGTGATTGCAAGGGTGTCTGGGAGGCTGCTAGGTGGCTGCTTACTAATGCAAGTCAAAAGGCCCACCCCCAAGATATATATGATATTCTGATCTCTAGATATGGCTGGGGTATGTAAGTCAATGGAATTTTGGGACAGTTTTGATCTGATCGCTTAGAAAAGAAATAGCACAACCTCTTTAATTAGCCACATTATTTGAGGTATCATTCGTGTCTATATCATAAACTTGCGGGATGAGTTATTTATCGAGTTAGAACTTCCTTCAAATCCCTAACTCTGAAGTATGAGCGATAGTAATAGTGAGCCTTACCCTAACAAACACCACTAAAATGCAGTGTCAAGTAAAGTACCCCAGTCGTCATACTTCAGGAATGATCTTTATGGAAATTGATTCAAGTAAAATTTAAAGTAGCTCATGAGACAAATAATTAAAACTCTGAAGGAAGCACCGAAGGCACATGGGCTAATTTTCAAGTAATTTTGTAGTCGAGAACTCTAACCCACAAAAAATTAGTAATCTGTTACTACTAAATTAAAACGTTGGTAAAAAATATCAAGTATAACATTATGTCAAATTTATATTTTGCTTTATTCACAAACGTTACCACAACAGTTTCAAAATAAGCTAACTTCAACAAAATATGCTTTTCTTTTGGGGAAAAAAATGAAATGAATAATATGGTGAAAGTTGGCTTTTTATAAAATGTGCTCTAACCGTGTTCAGATATTATACCGGTCTGATAAGCTTCAGAGTTTCTTGTACCGCTTCACATTTCCTTTCCACCATAAAAACAGATACTTATCTGTCGGTATGCATGACTCCAACAAGAACCGAATACCAATAGAGTATAATTCAATAAGAATCAAAATAGTACAAGTATTTCCACATTTGACTTTGATTGAAAGCACACAAAGACGCCATCATATCTTCTCTTTTCCAAAACCTCAACGACATGGATCCACAACGGCCCCCAGTTGAGATTTGGAGATTTGGTGAGAGATCCAGATGGAAAGTACAGGATAATTCAGCGTTGCCCACAGCAGGCAAATGCGCAAAAAAAAAAACTAAAAAATCAATTTGCAATATGAGAGAAATGTTTTTAATAGTTGACTAGCTGGTGCAGAACGAGTACTTGATTAGTCGATTACTTGTGCACATCCCTATGACTAATCACATGTTTTCCAGGGTTCCCCTTGTGATTTTGATTCAGATTTGCAAAACAAATCTTTCAGACCAGTTTTCCAACCAGTTCAACAGAATCTCAGTGATCAAAAGATTTGACCGAGTTGCATGCAGTTTACATATGCAGGTGTTATTTTTTTGTGGTGTACATTTGCTAAAGTGGTGAAAGTGTTGGAGTGAAAGTATTAATTTTCTCTTCAAAACATATTGAAGTAAAAGTCCACAGAAATATTTATACCTGAGGAAAATAGAAATATTCAAAAACTATTTAAGCACAGTAATAAAGTATTTGTACGTTGTTTAAACCTCTGCAAAAATGTGGGAGCTGACCACAGTTAATGGTGATTTTCTGTAATAGTCAAGGACTTTGACATGTTCTCTGTCCGTAAAAGTAGTCCCTGGTGAAATTTCCATTTTTTAGGCACATTTTTAATCTTGAATTGATGTCGGTACATTTAAAGAGACTCTCTCCTGTCTCACCTTGCGATCTCACCTCTCTGTTGCCTCTAGGGTTTACCACTGTTATTAATGAGGATGTTTCATTGTGATTCAGCAACATTATGCCCTCTGGAGTTTAATTAAAGGGTGTTTTGTTGTGGTGGTGTAATGCAGTGAGGTGAACAGCACTTTTTAACAATGTTTTCTTGATAAACAAAAAAGAGAAATCCAGAAATAAGGAGATTAATATGACCATGGTAATTACATCTTCAAATGAATGTTAAGAGTTGAAGAGCTGTACTGGTCAAATGAAAACAGCGCTCGTATTTGATCTTTAGTTTTTAACTTTCAAGAACTGGCTCAAATTTTATTTATTTATTTATTTTTTTTCCATTCCTTTTTTTTTACACCAAGGTTCATTCCTAATGGGCAGTCAGCAGACGTTTTCTAGTATTTTGTTTGGGTTTGGTTAGTGCTGACCCTGTCACTCTTCAGTCTGATGAATGATACAAACATGGTGTAGTGCTGAGACAAACATCTCTTTAGCTGCCAGAATTGTGCTACATCAACAGCAGTTCTGCCCTACAGAAACATCAGCAAAGTTCAGTTCTCTGAAGGTTATACTTGTTCATTTGATAGTAGTTTCTCTTTAGAAAATACAAAATGTTGTATACAGTATATAAACACAATTCTTTCTTGATTTTTCTTTCTACAAAAAAAATAGTTCTTGCATTGTTAAAGGGATAATTCCCCCAAAAATGAAAATTCTCTCATCATTTACTCACCATCATGCTATCCCAGATGTGTATGACTTTCTTTCTTCTGCAGAACACAAATAAACATTTTTAGAAAAATATCTCAGCTCTGTAGGGCCATACATTGCAAGTGAATGGTGACCAGATCTTTTGAAGGTCAAAATAAAGGCAGTGTAAAAGTAATCCATACGACTCCAGTGGTTAAATCCATGTCTTCAGAAGCGATGTCAATATTTAAATCCTTTTTTACTATGAATCTCCACTTTCACATTCTTCTGTTATTTTTGGCAGTTTGCATTATTCATACATATTGCCACCTACTGGGCAGGGAGGATAATTTATAGTAAAAAAAAAAAAAAAGGACTTAAATATTGATCTGTTTCTCACCCACACCTTTCATATCGCTTCTGAAGATATTGATTTAACCACTGGAGTCTTATGGATTACATTTATACTGCTTTTATTTGCTTTTTGTGGCTTCAAAGTTCTGGCCACCATTCACTTTCATTGTATGGACCTACAGAGCTGAAATATTTTTCTAAAAGTCTTTGTTTGTGTTCAGCAGAAGAAAGTCATACACATCTGGGATGGCATGAGGGTGAGTAAGTGATGAGAGAATTTTTGGGTGAACAAACCATTTAATATCTTTCAGTGCTATTTTTGTTTTCAGTATATTTTCGTCAACAGTATGTTTTAATGAAAACAATTTGATTATCACCATGATGTGTCTATTACTCCTCATCTTCGGTAATGTTGAAAATAAAAAAACCTTATAAATGCACTTTTTTTTTTCTGTAATTTCATTGACAAGATTAACACTGAACAGAACGTGGAACAGTTTATGCAAATGTAAAAGCGATATAGTGCCTCTTGTGGCAATACTGAGAATGAAAATGCGAACTTGCTTTGCATTATGAATTTCAGAATGAGCTCTACACAGGTTAACCAACGTCATAATAAACTAACTAATATTCATGAGCCCCGCCCCTAAACATTCGCTCATGACCCAGAGAGTTGCAAACTACCAAACATACAGTATTTGATCACAGTAGACTTGCCAATGAAACATGTCGAAGCTTGTCCAATAAAGAACAAATAGTAAATACATCGCCGTTAGTATGAATGTAACGCAGACAGAAATAATTTTGTTTAGACTGCGAAATACATACAAAAATAGCCCACGCCAGTGAGGATAGATATATTTAGCATGCATTCATGTTAAAACTACTAAAACAGTCAAGCAGAGATTTATATCAAATTAAATGACACTCACCACTATCATCAAACCACTTAACGTGCCCTCTACATGGCCTTCTTGAAAGCAAATAAATCTTTGAAACCCAAAAGGTGCAGGGAATAGTTGTGCTCTGTTTACATTGTCATCGTACAGTTCAGTCTGTTACAGTTCCTCAGCTGATTTTGATTAGGCTGATCTCCGGAAACAAACACTCTCCAGTTTAAGGGTGAATTCAATTCTAAGTGCTAAGAGTATGGAGCCAGTTCAGACCGGTAATGCATATAAATACATATTTTTATAATGTGAACCAACATCTTTGTGGGGTTTATTTATTTATTTATTTTTTTCGATGTTAAAATAATGTCTCTTATCGCAGAGACAACTATAGCCTACAGTAAATAAGCCATCTGTAGGTTGATTTCCCTTGAAGAATGTAAACACTGGCTCTGTAACGCTTTCAAAACTTTGTAACCTTAGTTTGAGTGACGTGTCAACTTCTGGCTCAAACAATTGCGTGACTTTGGGGCAGGAGTATCTGTAATACTCTGTTTAGCTGTGAATTTACTCGTTTTGGCAAACAATAGCAGACTAAGAGTTTTCATAAAAACTGTTTAGAAATAAGAATTATGTTTTTACAGAGTCCGAAATTAAACAATTCATGTTGCCCACTGGGTTAACGCAGCCCTGACTGTTCACGCTGAATGTTTGCGCTGTAGATTAAAAAGTGCTGGCTCATGAGTCATTCATTTGGGAAACGAAGTGCACTGTTTGCACTGTATGTTTCCACTGTAGATTCAAAAGAACCGGCTCATGAGTCATTCGTTCAGAAATCAGTCTACACTGGTCGCACTGTATGTTTTTGGGATGTGCTGAACGACTAATTTCACTGACGATTAAACAGAAATTTTGAAGTCGACTAGTCTAAAAAGAAACCAACCTTCATAAAACAGTAAAAAAATAATAAAATGTTTATGCGACCCATTTAAAATACTTAATCTATTCCAAATCCCAAGCTAAATTCCACTGAAAAGGGACATTTATCTGCGACGTGCTCACCTTGCATTATGATCATTGTGCATTAAATATAGAACATGACACGCATTCACTGAATCAACATTAGCGAATATTTAACAGGCATATTTATTAATTGAATGAACAGTGCTGGACCAATAGAGCAACCCAGCCTGTTCTAAATGGATTTCCCCACATAAAAGTTACTTAACATATTAAAACAGTCAGGACATTGTTGAAAATAATTAACAGGTAGGCTAAGCCAAATCTACGAGAGAAACAATATGCACTTAAAAGTTGCATGTATTTCACGATGTGCAGTCGTGCATTAGCCATTGATCTAATCTGACAGCTGTTTGGTAAAGAACGTTAACAAATAACAGTAAAAACAAAACAAACAAAATAGGCCTGGGATGTAGCCTTCAATAAACTTAATGTATTCTAAACATGATGTGCACGCAGAATAAAAGATAGTTTAACCCATTAAGCAGTCGGCACCTCGTTGAAAATAAACAGTCATTTTCTAGGCTACTTACTCAAAAGCATATATTTTTTGATGAGCAAAATTAACACGTCGACATGGTCCGGTGAAAGGCAGGACTTGACTCACCTGAGGCGGCTATCCTGTGCTTGAAAAAGCCTGCTCAGTGGAAAAATAACATAACATATAACCATGCACAGATATAAACAAGACTCAAATGTGAAAACATCCATAGGGACTTTCAAACGTTTGGAAATCCGCTTCCTGCACCACCTCTGAAGTGATTTCTTAACTACAGTTGAAGTCAGAAGTTTACATACACCTTAGTCAAATTCATTTAAACTCAGTTTTTCACAATTCCTGACATTTAATTGTAGAAAACATTCCCTGTCTTAGGTCAGTTAGGATCACTAATTTTTTTAAGAATGTGAAATGTCAGAATAATAGAGAGAATTATTTATTTCAGCTTTTATTTCTTGCATCTCATTCCCAGTGGGTCAGAAGTTTACATACACTTTGTTAGTATTTGGTAGCATTGCCTTTACATTGTTTAACTTGGGTCAAATGTTTTGGGTAGCCTTCCACAAGCTTCTCACAATAAGTTGCTGGAATTCTGGCCCATTCCTCCAGACAGAACTGGAGAACTGGAGTCAGGTTTGTAGGCTTCCTTGCTTACACACACTTTTTTAGTTTTGCCTCAAATTTTCTATCGGATTGAGGTCAGGACATTGTGATGGCCACTCCAATACCTTGACTTTGTCCTTAAGCCATTTTGCCACAACTTTGGAGGTATGCTTGGGGTCATTGTCCATTTGGAAGATCCATTTGTGACCGAGCTTTAACTTCGTGGCTGATGTCTTGAATTGTTTCTTCAATGTGTCCACATAATTTTCCTTCATGATGCCATCTATTTTGTGAAGTGCACCAGTCCCTCCTGCATCAAAGCACCCCCACAATATGATGCTGCCACCCCCATGCTTCACGGTAGGGATGGTGTTCTTCGGCTTGCAAACTTCACCCTTTTTCCTCCAAAAATAATGATGGTCATTATGGCCAAAAAGTTCCATTTTTGTTTCATTAGACCAGAGGAAATTTCTCCAAAAAGAAAGATCTCCATGTGCACTTGCAAACTGTAGTCCAACTTTTTAACGGCAGTTTTGGAGCAGTGACTTCTTCCTTGCTGAGCAGCCTTTCAGGTTATGTCGATATAACTCGTTTTACTGTGGATATAGATACTTGTCTACCTCTTTCCTCCAGCATCTTCACAAGGTCCTTTGCTGTTGGTCTGGGATTGATTTTCACTTTTCGCACCAAACTACGTTCATCTGTAGGAGACAGAATCCGTCTCCTTCCTGAGTGTTATGATGGCTGCGTGGTCCCATGGTGTTTATACTTGCATACTATTGTTTGTACAGATAAACGTGGTACCTTCAGGCATTTGGAAAGTGCTCCCAAGGATGAATCAGACATGTGGAGGTCCACAATATTTTTTCTGAGGTCTTGGGTGATTTCTTTTCATTTTCCCATGATGTCAAGCAAAGAGGCACTGCATTTGAAGGTAGGCCTTAAAATACATCAACAGGTACACCTCAGTTCAGTACACCTCCTATCAGAAGCTAATTGGCTAATTGTCTAAAGGCTTGACATTTTCTGGAATTTTCAAAGCTGCTTAAAGGCACAGTTAACTTAGTGTATGTAAACTTCTGGCCCACTGGAATTGTGATAGTCAATTTAAAGTGAAACAATCTGTCTGTAAACAATTGTTGGAAAAATTACTCATGTCATGCACAAAGTAGATGTCTTAAATGGCTTGTCAAAACTATAGTTTGCTAATATTAAATCTATGGAGTGATTAAAAAATGAGTATTAATGACTTCAACCTAAGTTTATGTAAACTTCTGACTTCAGCTGTACTTTGCTGAGTTTGCTTGTCTAGCGAGAGGACATTTTCCTGCACGTGCCACGAGTGAGAGAGGGAAGAAGCATGCGCAGCCTGAGGTGAAATGAAACTTTGTATCTGCTCCAGATATTCTCTTTTTAAAATAATATTTGTAATATTAATTCTATTTAAAATATTTAACCTTTTTTTTAAAAAAAGGTTAAATATCACAATTTGGAATGCCCAATTCCCACTACTTAGTAGGTCCTCGTGGTGGTGCGGTTACTCACCTCAATCCGGGTGGCGGAGGACAAGTCTCAGTTGCCTCCGCTTCTGAGACAGTCAGTCCGCACATCTTATCACGTGGCTCGTTGTGCATGACACTGCAGAGACTCACAGTACAGGAGGCTCATGCTTCCCTCCGTGATCCACGCACAAATTACCACGCACCCCACTGAGAGCAAGGACCACTAATCGCGACCACGAGGCAGTTACCCCATGTGACTCTACCCTCCCTAGCAACCGGGCCAATTTGGCTGGAGTCACTCAGCATGCCCTGGATTCGAACTCACGATTCCAGGGGTGGTAGTCAGCGTCAATACTCGCAGAGCTACCCAGGCCCCTAAAATACGTAACCTTAATATGACAGTAATTTAAGTGTAGCCTCTGTAAAAAATAAAAATAAAATATATAAAGCCAAACGTAAATGTGTAAAAAATGATGATCAGTTTAATGGGGGGAAATATTAACTGACTAGTAATTCCAGTGTCGACTAGCAGCATCAGAACTGTTTAGTCAACTAGTCTCGCACATCCCTAATATGTTTCATGCTGTTGATTAGTAGAGGTGTTGCAGTGCTGCTGAATGGTAAAGCACTATCAGAATATTTTAGTTTGATGTTCTGTCCACGTCTGTTACTATTAACACAACTGAAAGTCATGGACATCATTTGGTTCCGGTATTTAAAAAAAATATATAAAAATGGAACCGGTTCTGAATAAGAACTTGGTATTAAGAAGCAGTTCAAGCAACATTTCATTTGATAACATTGTTATTTCAGCCTTTTTTCCCTCTCGTTTGCAGACTGTAATATATAGTAGTTGTTTTGCAGATGAGTTGTTTGGTTAGGGCTGTACAGTATTTGAGTCACTGGTGATTCTTCCATGAAATCAGGCCTGTTTTGTTTACGAGCTTTCAACTACTCTTTAAATTATGTAAAGGGTTTAGTAGATTTGGCCCCTAAGGGCTGATGGGATGTTTTCGGAGAGACTGTGTGTTTAAGTATATTTGGGGTGGGGGAGCATTGGTTTGAAGAACAGCTGTGTTCTCTGCTATTTCCAGATCTTTCCTCCAAACCTTCTCATTTTCCAAAACACTGCCTTTTTCTCTCTCTCTTCCCCCTTTTCTTTCCCGTGTCCTCGTTTCTCCTGTTCTCTGGATTCAGGCTGATTTGGCTTCAGGCCTCTTTTGTGGTCACAACTAAATGAGCAGTTTGTGCACGGTCACTATCTACTCTTTTATGAACTCTCTTCTGGTCATTAAACAATTCAATCCCTCTATCCCTCACTGTTGTTCTCTTTCTCTCTTGTTCAGGCTTAAAGGTCAGATTGGCCTCCCAGCTGTCCTGAAATCAGAACTTTAATAACTCTCCTGCATATGGCACATAGTCCCAGGCCAGCCTGTCCGATCTGTTGGCATCTGAACTCTTCATCTGTCACTCACTCACACATTTCAATTCTTTTTTTTATATTAACTAACTTTCAGTGAAAATGGATGTCCTCAATGCATCTGTTTACCAGGTGCATAATTTTAAGTCCTCGTGGTGGCGTAGTGACTCGCCTCAATCCGAGTGGCGGAGGACAAATCTGTTCCTCCGTGTCAGAGACCGTCAATCCACGCATCTTATCACATGGCTTGTTTAGCGCGTTACTGCAGAGACAGTGCGTGTGGATGCTTCATGCTATTCTACTGCAGCATCCACGCACAACTCACCACGCACCCCACCGAGAGTCACTCAGCACGGCTTGGATTCGAACTCGCGACTCCAGGGGTGGTAGTCAGCATCATTACTCGCTGAGCTACCCAGGCCCCCCCTGCTAGGTGCATAATTGCATTTAATGCACTTGAACATAATTGAAAACGCTGAGCATCTTTAAAGGTGTAGTGTGTCATTTCTGCATCACTAGTGACATCAAAAGAATTGCAGAAATAACTGCATTTTATGGGAGCCTGATTAGCTCGGCGAGTATTGACGCTGACTATCACCCCTGGAGTCGTGAGTTCGAATCCAGGGTGTGATGAGTGACTCCAGCCAGGTCTCCTAAGCTACCAAATTGGCCCGGTTGCTAGGGAGGGTAGAGTCACATGGGGTAACCTCCTCGTGGTCACGATTAGGGGTTCTTGCACTCAGTGGGGTGCATGGTAAACTGTGTGTGGATTGCGGAGAGTAGCATGAGCCTCCACATGCTGTCAGTCTCCGCGGTATCATGCACAGCGAGTCACGTGATAAGATGGGTGGATTGACGGTCTCCGAAGCGGAGGCAACTGAGACTTGTCCTCCGCCACCCGGATTGAGGTGAGTAACCGCGCCACCACGAGGACCTACTAAGTAGTGGGAATTGGGCATCCCAAATTGGGAGAAAAGGGGTTTAAAATAAAAATGTAACCTGATTACAAAAATCAAGTACTTGTATTTAACTTTACATTTTTAGATATAATCAGATTACTGTTATTTTATGGATTACATGATTACATATTGATTACATTTCCTATCAGTCTTGACTTTCAAAGAAAAAATTATAATATTTTTGCCATTCCGATTTATGTTCATATGTATAAAGTAAGTGTCCCGTCACATCCTTACTCCCCATCTTTTATTGTTCAGACAAACAGGAAGTCCCACACCAATCTAACGCCATTGGTCGAGCCTAAAAATGACATGTCAGACCATTTAAACAAGCGGAGTATAGTTTTAATACTCTTGTGGAAGTCATCTTATAATTGGCTTATAAAGTTATCTCTTTACATTAAGCTAGAATAGGAGAATGCATTTTTAACATCTTAACATCCCACCTCATTCACTCACTCTCTATCTGCTGTGATTGAGACGATCTGTGTGTGCCAGATCTTTGTTCTGTCTCTTGGTACTGACCAGATGTCTGTTCAGATGTCTCTTGCCCCATTAGTAATTTGCTCATTATAAAATGCAAAAGACCATGTGTTGATGAATTATTGAGCTGTGTTGTTTTCTGCTAACATGAATTTGCAATTCTGTTTTGTTTGATTGCATATTGTTATGTTTTTGAACACTGCTGTGGGAATTGCACCATCAAACCAGCTGCATGATATTAAAGACTTATCTGTCAACAATCTGTGTGTCGTGTGTTTGTATGTTTGCAGTTGGGGAATTTGTGAGTGATGTCCTCCTGGTACCAGAGAAGTGTAAATTTTTCCATAAGGAGCGTATGGACATGTGCGTCAGTCACCAGCAGTGGCACGGTGTGGCCAAAGAGGTAAGAAAACCGCTTGTGTTCAGTACCGTAGTCAAACACCATTTATTGCATGTTACCACGATGTCCTAACCGGGCGTTTCCAGCATTAAATAATTGTTCTGTTCGCATTTAAATGAAATTGTGACAATCACTGCCAATCAGAGCATATTAATATCAGAACATATTAGATCTTGTTAAACTCACCACAGAGCTTTTGTTAAAAATCAAATCAATACCGTAGTGGTAAATTTACCAACAGCATTTTAATTGAAACATGGACACTCGAGACACGATGACCAGCGTGGTTTGTCACAAATTCTGTGCAGCTTGATAACATTCTTGTTACACAGTTCTCTAGAATACTCCATTCTGATTGGTCAATTGCGCCATCCAGTGGTCTGATGTTTCTGAATAATGACTGCACATCCGGGGATTAAGTGATATCAGACTGGTCATCCGGGTATTGTAATCTTCCTACTTCTCGTATATATCTGCGATATCTAGGGGTAGGTAAAAATATAGATTTTTACGATGCAGCGTGGTCTTCATTTGAATGATCTCAATGTCAATTTGTAAATCTCAAGTTCGATCTTTTACTCTTTGCGTAGCCCTCTGTGATGAGAGGAAATCACTCGCATTAGCAACCAAATTTCACTCTATGCGACTAAAATGTATATATTTGGCAACTGGCTGGTAAATGTTCAGATTTCACTCACCAGTGATTGTGTAGTATAGTGTTTCAGCATTCAGAAGCAAGATCCTTTCACTGTGTGTTGAGAGTAGAAGTTGTTCCGTGTAATGTGTGTCCAAAGACTAAATCCACACAACCCATTTGTCAATGAATAATGTCTCTTTTAATACCTTTTCTGTTCTCTACAGTCAACTGTTGATCAAAAACAACAAAAAAGAAACATTTCATTCTAATCACGCATAGCAAAAATGAGAAACCCATTTGAGTCCACTCTCGTTAACATGCGCTCATTTACAGACGTTCTTTACAGAAATGCCGGTTTTGTTAAAGTGACAGTACCAGTTTTAACACGTGTTCAACAAATCAATGTAAATATGTACTTTTAAAAATTATGTAAATAAACAATAAACATGTAGCAAAAAATTTAATATGCAATATAATATCATTTATTAATTGAATTCACGGATTTGTTCATTTTTAAAGAGCTAAAATGTGAATAAAATGATAAACTAATATAATCAGTAAAATTACTAATTTCGTAATGTACCTAGTTAGAAGGTCCCCTGTATACTTAGCATTAGCTGCGAGAGAATCTCTTTAATATATCGGGGATATTATAACTGAAATATGCCATACAGTGCATCCGGAAAGTATTCACAGCACTTCACTTTTTCCACATTTTGTTATGTTACAGCCTTATTCCAAAATGGATTAAATTCATTATTTTCCTCAAAATTCTACAAACAATACCCCATAATGACAACATGAAAGAAGTTTGTTTGAAATCTTTGCAAATGTATTAAAAATAAAAAATGAAAAAAAAAAATCACATGTACATAAGTATTCACAGCCTTTGCCATGACACTCAAAATTGAGCTCAGGTGCATCCTGTTTCCACTGATCATCCTTGAGATGTTTCCACAACTTGATTGGAGTCCACCTGTGGTAAATTCAGTTAATTGGACATGATTTGGAAAGGCACACACCTGTCTATATAAGGTCTCACAGTTAACAGTGCATGTCAGAGCACAAACCAAGCCATGAAGTCCAAGGAATTGTCTGTAGACCTCCAAGACAGGATTGTATCAAGGCACAGATCTGGGGAAGGGTACAGAAAAATGTCTGCAGCATTGAAGGTCCCAATGAGCACAGTGGCCTCCATCATCCGTAAATGGAAGAAGTTTGGACCACCAGGACTCTTCCTAGAGCTGGCCGCCCGGCCAAACTGAGCGATCGGGGGAGAAGGGCCTTAGTCAGGGAGGTGACCAAGAACCCGATGGTCAGTCTGACAGAGCTCCAGCATTTCTCTGTGGAGAGAGGAGAACCTTCCAGAAGAACAGCCATCTCTGCAGCACTTCACCAATCGGGCCTGTATGGTAGAGTGGCCAGACGGAAGCCACTCCTCAGTAAAAGGCACGTGACAGCCTACCTGGAGTTTGCCAAAAGGCATCTGAAGGACTCTCAGACCATGAGAAACAAAATTCTCTGGTCTGATGAAACAAAGATTGAACTCTTTGGCCTGAATGGCAAGCGTCATGTCTGGAGGAAACCAGGCACCGCTCATCATCTGGCCAATACCATCCCTACAGTGAAGCATGGTGGTGGCAGTATCATGCTGTGGGATGTTTTTCAGCGGCAGGAACTGGGAGACTAGTCAGGATCGAGGGAAAGATGAATGCAGCAATGTACAGAGACATCCTTGATGAAAACCTGCTCCAGAGTGCTCTGGACCTCAGACTGGGGTGAAGGTTCATCTTCCAACAGGACAACGACCCTAAGCACACATCCAAGATAACAAAGGAGTGGCTCCGGGACAACTCTGTGAATGTCCTTGAGTGGCCCAGCCGGAGCCCAGACTTGAACCCGATTGAACATCTCTGGAGAGCTCTGAAAATGGCTGTGCACCGACACCCCCCATCCAACCTGATGAAGCTTGAGAGGTCCTGCAAAGAAGAATGGGAGAAACTGCCCAAAAATAGGTGTGCCAAGCTTGTAGCATCATACTCAAAAAGACTTGAGGCTGTAATTGGTGCCAAAGGTGCTTCAAAGTATTGAGCAAAGGCTGTGAATACTTATGTACATGTGATTTTTGTTATCGTTTTTTGTTTTTTAATAAATTTGCAAAGATTTCAAACAAACTTCTTTCACGTTGTCATTATGGGGTATTGTTTGTAGAATTTTGAGGAAAATAATGAATTTAATCCATTTTGGAATAAGGCTGTAACACAACAAAATCTGGAAAAAGTGAAGCGCTGTGAATACTTTCCGGATGCACCGTATGAATCGGTATCGAATCGAGAGCTTGTGAATTGCGATCGAATCGGGAAATCTGTATCAATACCCAGCCCTAGCAATATCTACAAGTTAGCTAATAAAATTATTTCAACTCGAATCAATATTTCAGGTCCATTATTTACTCAGCAAGTAGTCTTGTAATAAGCAGGATAATGAGCAGTCAGACGGTAATATTTGCCAAATAAATACCAATAGAAATCCGACATAAACCAGAGGTGGAATTCAGCTGTTTCTGGAGACTCCATGGTATCTTTCTCCTCACATAATAACATGATTTTAACGCAAATTGATATTTCATGTCTATTTGTTTATTTTATAGGTAGCTGTGTAATAAGCAGAATAATGTACAGTCAGCCGGTCATTATCGGCAAAAAAAACAAAACGTGTGTGATTTAAAACCGGGGGAAAAATTCCCATAGACTTGCATTGGAGGAACCTAAGCCATATCTAGGAACCACTGTGTAATTCAGAGGTGGGCTTTTTGAGTTTGACAAGTAAGCAACTGCCCAGAACATTCTAGCAACTGCATAGCAACACGTTACAAATTAACACCATATTAATAAAAAAAACAACAACGCCCTAGCAGCCACCCTCAACACCCTAACAACACTGACAAGTTTTAACAGTCAAACACCACTTGCATTTTATTCAGAAAGTGTAAAAATCTAGTTTGTGCTTTTTAGAGTTTGTTGTTAGCTTAGCAACATGCTAACATCAAACTCCATAGGAATTAACTCACCACTGAGTCTTTTGTGCGCTTTACGTGAGGAGCGCAATTTGTGTGATGCACATGAGTAACTGTTAAGAGAATTGCTGCCTATGTAGATAGTTTCAAATCAGTCAGTTTCATTTCAGTTAGCATCCTGGACAGTAGACAGCGAGGCAGCTCACTAGGGTTTAGAATAGAGCTCTTATCTCTTATGTACTGATGTTTATGAAGTCATCTAGAATCTCTTCAGGCTGTTCTTACACAGCAGACTGCCCTTCAAATTGCATTTCTTCTTATTGATTTAGATTTCATGATTCTCTCTCTCTCTCTCTCTCTCTCCCTCCCCCCCCCCCCCTTCTAGGCCTGCTCTAAAGGAAATATGGTGCTGCACAGCTATGGCATGTTGCTGCCCTGTGGCATCGATAAGTTCCACGGCACTGAGTATGTCTGCTGCCCATCTACCCACCCTGAAGAACCCGCACCCCCTGCCTCACACTCTAAAGAGGTAGAAGATGAGGATGAGGAGGTAGACGAGCCTGTCGTTGATGAATATGATGAAGATGAAGCAGTAGAAGAGAGGTAAAAAGGCAGTGTTAGCCTACGAAAAATATACTCAAAACACCAGAAATCTTCATCACAGCAATTGGCTGCTGGCTAACATTTTTCACCTTTCATTTGAATAAAATGGTGCATTTCAAATTTTTTACGCTTTTACCACTTTCTCAGCTCTGCTGTCAGTTTTACTATCCTCTGCATGAGTGAACTGAAAACACTCTTTCTACTCCGCTCACTCCATTCCGTGTTACTGTGACTGAACGGTCGTACCAGTTTTTGTTGTAATAGTGGAGAATTGTGTGTGTGTGCACACAAACGCTTCCACTGTACAGTATGTGTGATTGTGTGAGATAAATTAGGTTGTCCATCTAGATAAGTTGGAGTGCAATGCCTTTGACCGCTTGACAGCTGCTCCATTCACTTCCATAAATCATAAACCCTCCAACCTTTTGTCCTCCCCTCCCTGTTTTATGTGCTTCCCTTTCCTCATCCATGGTACTCTTGTAAGTTATTTCAGGGAGACTCTGTCATTTCCCCTTTTTTCCTGCCATTTTTGTCTTCTTTATTCAGATACTTAATATTGTATAGATTGAGCCTTGGTGCTCATGCAGGTAACACAACTTTGAATCCGGCTCATGATACCTCTTCCCCTTTATCTCCCCATAATATCCTTCACTCTCAGTTCTGTTTTTTTTAAATGTGCTTTATTGACATGGCAAATAATTGTACATCGTGTTGCCAAAACATTTGCAGTGTAGTTGTGATAAAAGAAAGTGGTGCTCAAATAACCCAGGATAAATACACAGACTAACTGAAAAAGAAAGATGTAATGGATAACATTACCATTAAAATGTTAAAATTCAATGTTAAAAAAAGAAGATAACAATAATGCTCAAAATAACAAATGAGGGCAGTGGGAGATCACTAATTTTCTCTCATATTGTTAAGGAATTTTTTTTGCCTCCCAGTGGCAAAAAGGCCAATGTTCCCTCAGAATCACATTCACTCTCTTTATTTGTATTTATCTTTTTTGTAGTGAGCCTGCTGCCAATGATCTGCCCACTCCGGAGGAGACAGCTGAAGAGGAGGAGGAGGAGGATGGAGATGAGGAGGACTATCACTATGTGTATGAAGATGAAGAGGAGGACAGAGACAGTGAGGAGAAGGATGTGAAGAAGAAAGAGATGTCAGCTGTCCCTGAGAGCCAGGATGAGGAGAAAAATCTGCAGGAGGTGGAAGGTCAGTATGACTCAGTTTTACTCAGACTCCTTATTTATTTCCTTACGGTCACAGTATGTCCAATTACAGCAGCTCATTTGATGCACATCTCTGGCATCTTTTACCATCGAGGTTTGTTTATTTACTTATTTTTCCATATTATTTCTGAATCATCTTTGATTGTTTTGTATTCTTGTAAATCCTATAGATTGCAACAGCATGGTCTTGGAAGTAAAAATCCCATTTGTTTTCTCCATGTAGAAACTGTTGATATTTGCATCTGTAGAAGCCATATGACCATTACATTTCAACTTCGATTTCACAAAATCATAATTAGTAGCTCATTTCCCAGTGAAGAACTATGCTACCCATAATCCAGATGCAAGATCTACTATTTCCATGGAAACTTAAATTGTGGCAAACTCTCCACTCTCATGAAGCACTGCAAATGATGTCATTGAGATGGCCAGCCTTCACTCTTAAACTACTTATGAGAAACTACTTATTGTAGAAAACTAATGGGAAAAAACTTCCGAAGCCAAGAGTGCTGAAAAAGTGGGCAATAAAGGTTGCTCTCTATAGAAGTCTATGATGTACTGTATAACAGCCCCAGATACTGTGAGAAGGACTTGGTAATATTTCAAGAGCATTAGTGATTACTGCCCCCGGTGGCTGGCGGCTCTAACTGCACCTCCCCTCCTGTGTTAGCGGTGTGTTCTCTGGAGGCGGAGACTGGCCCCTGCCGTGCCTCTAAGCCTCGCTGGCATTTCGACATGCAGCAGAGGAAGTGTGTGCGCTTCATCTACGGAGGCTGTGCCGGCAACCGCAACAATTTCGACTCAGAGGAGTACTGTATGGCCGTGTGCAAACGTTTGAGTAAGTCACAAAGACTCCGCCCCCTTTTGCTATGCTCTGTTCTTCCCTCTTTCTAACTCTCACAGTGCTAACACTACACTAACCTTCCCGAATGTGAAATTCAAGAGTTATATCCATTATAGATTTTTTTTATAGGTAAAAGTTTCACAATTAATATTTAACAGCATTCACTTGAAGCCACATGTTGTTTTCACCGTGTTAGAAACTCGTGCTAAAAGTTTCACTATTAACATTTAACAGAATTCATTTTGAAGTTACAATGTTGTTTACACCGTGTTCGAAACTCGTGTTAAGTTTCACAATTAATATTTAACGGAATTCATTTTGAAGTTACAATGTTGTTTTCACCGTGTTAGAAACTCGTGCTAAAAGTTTCACTATTAACATTTAATGGAATTCATTTTGAAGTACAATGTTGTTTTCACCGTGTTAGAAACTCGTGCTAAAAGTTTCACTATTAACATTTAACGGAATTCATTTTGAAGTTACAATGTTGTTTTCACCGTGTTCGAAACTCGTGCTAAAAGTTTCACTATTAACATTTAACGGAATTCATTTTGAAGTTACAATGTTGTTTTCACCGTGTTCGAAACTCGTGCTAAAAGTTTCACTATTAACATTTAACGGAATTCATTTTGAAGTTACAATGTTGTTTTCACTGTGTTAGAAACTCGTGCTAAAAGTTTCACTATTAACATTTAATGGAATTCATTTTGAAGTTACAATGTTGTTTTCACCGTGTTCGAAACTCGTGTTAAAAGTTTCACTATTAATATTTAACGGAATTCATTTAAGCTACAATGTTGTTTTCACCGTGTTAGAAACTCGTGCTAAAACGTTCACTATTAATATTTAACGGAATTCATTTTGAAGTTACAATGATGTTTTCACCGTGTTCGAAACTCGTGCTAAAAGTTTCACTATTAACATTTAACGGAATTCATTTTGAAGTTACAATGTTGTTTTCGCCGTGTTTGAAACTCGTGCTAAAAGTTTCACTATTAACATTTAACAGAAACTCACACTTATTAAAGGGATAGTTTAACTCTGAATGTGGCTCATTCAATCAGAATACTAAGAAGTTTTAAAAATGAACATACACCTCTGACTGCACATTCTATAGTAATGTGCCAAGTTGCTATATTGTTTGGCAACCGTAAACAGCCTTATAGTTAGGCTAATGAACTATGTTCAGGAAATAATGGTCTCCAATTTTTACAATTAATAAATTTAACTTCTTAAACATTGGTGTCTTTTATAATATTTCTGTTGCTGCTGTTTTATTAAAGCAATAAACCACTGAAGGCTGTGCATTATAGTGATTTTACCACTGTAATGGTGGTATTATTGCTTCAACTTTTCCTTTTATTCTTTCTTGTACAGTGTCCCATCCCCTTCTGGCTCAGTCTGTGCTGTCATATTGTCTTTTCTCTTATCCGTCAATGTTCAAGATCAATTTAGGAGTGGAAGCCGTTATCCTACGTTCCAGTGGCAACATTGAAATGATGGGATTTATATGATGGGTTTTTCCATGTTATCATCTTAACCTTCATGATTTTAGCTTTCTCTTATTCTCTTATCAGGATAGACACTATGAACAGTTTGTTCATTCTTGTCAAGAATGCACAGCCTTATAGGAAATCAAGTCGTTCCGATCTTCTGTGTCCTAAGGAAACCTGATTTTAGCTCATGTCTTGATCATGGCTTGCAGAGTAAATCTTAAAATAAATGCTAAGGAGAGCAGTTGTGTCAGAAGAGAGCTATTCTGAGGGCAGGATGAAAGGAATGAGAGATGAAGGACTGTCTGATTCTCTCACAATCAGGGGGAATTACAAAGCGTCTCTTTCAGTGTTATAGTGCGCTGTGGGAAGTTTATTCTTCGCTTTGGTCTGATTTTAGTCATCGTCTTTTTGTCTGCTGCTCCTCTTTGCTCCCTTGGACCTGTCTGTCTACCTCTGTCTGTCTTCGAATGTGCTGAAATCTTTTTGGCTCAATAGCTCAGCTCCAATACCTAGTGAGCTGCCTAGCTGTCTACATCCTAACCAAAATGGAGCCTCAAAAGTGACTGATTTGAAATGCTCTACATAGAGAGGAAGTGTGTTATACAGTTGTTATAAGTTGTTATAATGGTAGGCAGCTCACTAGGTTTTAAAGAAAGAGTGTATGTGTACTTCACCTGTTTAATAAACAATCACTTTTTTGTCTCCCCACAGCTGTGCCACCCACCCCTCAACCCACAGATGATGTGGACGTTTACTTCGAGACCCCAGCTGACGATAAAGAGCACAGCCGCTTCCAGAAGGCCAAGGAACAACTTGAGATCAGACACCGCAACCGCATGGAAAGGGTGAGATAAATACTTAGATATACATGACATTTTCTGTGGCTCATTGGAATGTACAATTTGCTACATTTAAAGGGATTGTTCACCCAAAAATATGTGGTGAAGAGGAAAAAATTCTGACTACGGTGCAGATTGGTTGTCAGTAGAATCAAACGTTATTGGTTCTTACGTGTTTTCTTGAACAAACATAAAGACGTCAAAGCTGCGCCATATTCGCCATATTTTTTCATCAGTGACGAGTGGTTTTGGTTCAGGACCCAGATTTTACATTAGACATCAAGAGCTGTATAAATGTTGATATTTATTGTGCTATCCTCACATGAATATATATAGTTAAGTACATTTTACCTGCTGTCCATGACCTTATCAAAACAAATCTACTACCAGATGTCCCACCAGTTCAGAACTACTGGCCTATGGTCATGCAGCAGCTGTTACTCTTGCTTGTTTTCTTTCACCAGGTGAGGAAGGAGTGGGAGGAGGCTGAGAGCCAGGCCAGGAACCTGCCCAAAGCAGAGAGACAGACACTGATCCAGGTAAACCGCACACCCACATCTGGATTTCATGCCGGAGGATACTTTATATAGGATGTGACTAATTTATGTTATTGTCTCTGCAGCACTTCCAGGCTATGGTGGAGTCCCTGGAGGAGGAGGCAGCCAGCGAGAAACAGCAGCTGGTAGAGACCCACCTCGCCCGGGTTGAGGCCATGCTGAACGATCGCCGCCGTCTTGCTCTAGAGAACTACTTGGCTGCCCTACAGGCTGACCCACCAAGGGTGAGACAACGCCAATGACCTAATGGGCCCAGTTAAGACCTATTTTTAACATCTGTTTCAGGTGATCTGATCACGAGTGGACAGTGCTAGATACAGATGTTAACGAGGTTCAACATTTTTTGTCCTAAACACTTTCAGATGTAGATTGCATTTTTAGTGTAAAAACAAAGGGTGCATTCACGCAAAACACATTCTTGTATTTCATTTGTGCTTTTTTTTTTTTTTTAAGATGTTGGTATACGTAGACTGGCTGGATGTTTTTGACTTTTTTTCATCTTTGAGTCTCAAACCATTTATTTTGCCATGATGTGCTTGGTGTTTGAAATCACGTCAAGTTAAAATGTAACGTCTTGAGACACCTGCGTCCGTTGATTCTGCTGCATTGCGTCTAGCTGCTTTTTGAATGCAAGAACACGTCCCATCTGAACGGCCCTTCGTGCATCCTGACATTTCCTGAACAACATAAAAGGACTCCCCTATCAATCGTGCATTGCACTAAAACAAGAATTTGAGTGTTTTGGGGTCGTGGCAATGTGTGTCGCTGTCTCCTGCGTATTGTGGCACCATTTTGCAGCTAGCCCACCGGGAAGAGTCCCGGTTCTCCCAAAGGCCAGTCCACCTGTGTTCTTTGTCACCTCTCTTACCAAGGCCCTTCACCCCCGATTGCCCAGTTTGGCCATCTGGCCAGCTCTATGAAGAGTCCTGGTTGTTCCAAAATTCTTCCATTTGAGCTAAATTTCAAGTGTCATAGCAAAGGGTCTGAATACTTATGTGATAATTCAGTTTTTTCTTTTTAATAAATTTGCAAAGTTATCAAAAATCTGTTTTTTGCTTTGTCATTATGAGGTATGGAGTGTAGGTGTGAAAAAAATAATAATAATTTAAAGTATTTTAGCATAAGGCTGCAACATAAGAAAATGTGAAAAATATGAACGGGTCTGAATACTTTCAGAATGCACTGTACATGCAGAAGACTTCACAAGATTTCTACAGTTTGTCTGCTCAACGAAAATCAGCGTTCCAGTTGAAATGTCACGTTTGCCTTTAGATTAAAATGTGAAGAATATTGGGAAGCAACAGTGTGCTGCCTTTTTAGTGCTTTTTTGGATTTCTTTACAGTTTACATTTCTTTACAATTTATCTATACAGTAACACACTTTTACATTGAGTGATATATGCTGTCACAAAATCAGAGTCCCTCCTTTATCGAAATCCGATCGCAAGAGGTCTCAAGACATACATTTGACACGCATGTTAAAAGGATAGTTCACCCAAAAATGAAAATTCTCTCATCATTTACACACACTCATGCCATCCCAGATGTGTATGACTTTCTTTTTTCTGTGAACACAAACAAAGATTTTTAGAAGAATATCTCAGCTCTGCATGTCAATGGTTGCCAGAAATTTCAAGCTTCAAAAAGCACATAAAGGAAGCACAAAAGTAATTAATATGACTACAGTGGTTAAATATGTCTTCTGAAGCAATTACATTGGGTGAGAAACAGATCAATATTTAAGTCCATTTTTACTATAAATCTCTACTTTCTCTTTCAGAATGTGAAAGAAAGTGAAAGTAAAGATTTATTATAAAAAAGGATTGCAATATTGATCTGTTTCTCACCCAAAGTGATTGTGTTTCTTCAGAAGACCACTATTAAACCACTGGATTACTTTAATGCTGCCTTTGTATGATTTTTGGAGCTTCAAAGGTCTGGCCACCATTCACTTGCATTGAAAAAACCTACAGGGCTGAAATATTCTTCTAATATTCTTTGTTTGTGTTCAGCAGAAGAAAGTAAGTCATACACACCTGTGATGGCATGAGTGTGAGTAAATGATGAGAGAATTTTCATTTTTTGGGTGAACTATCCCTTTAAAACCATATGTAAACAACGTTATGTTTCAGTTGACCACTCAGAATCAAATCGCCCAGAACAAATAATACCAGGTGTAGGCCTAGCTTGTTCATACCCCTCCCTGTATATGAATGCCTTAATAAATGATCATGGATCATGTGCGACTGAGTAAAGACATTTGCAAGATAAGTGATTGTTCTCCTCTTATAATGACCAGATTACACTTCTCATACCTCAGTCTCTGATGACCAAGAGTTGTCTTCAGTGGCTCATAACAGGGAGAGCTGCATCAGTTACTTAAGATATTCATTTGGATTGGGCACCTATGTAATTTTTAATCCGAAGAGAGCCGGAGTCCAAGCAGTTTTTCAGCATCTCTGCTGATCCTCTTGTTATTTTTCTGCCCTGTGGACCTTGTGCCTCTTTGATCCTCATGCTGATTCACGGATCAGCCTGCTCATAAGGAGACGTCCACCTGATTTAACACTGCCATTTATTTTCCCTCCTTTGTGGTCCTCTCTCTCTCTCTCTCTCTCTCTCTCTCTCTCTCTCTCTCTCTCTCTCTCTCTCTCTCTCTCTGCAGCCCCACCGTATACTGCAGGCTCTGAAGAGGTATGTGCGTGCTGAGAATAAGGATCGTCAGCACACCATCCGCCACTATCAGCACGTCCTGGCTGTGGACCCTGAAAAGGCCGGCCAGATGAAGTCCCAAGTCAGTGCCAACCCGACTGCCTCTATTTTTTGCTACTTTCTCCTAAATCCAAATCTTCCCTTTTATTCACTGATGTTCACAAATTGTTTGCCAATTTACAACTGTTTTATGCAGTTGTTCAGTAGATATCATTTAAAAAAAGAAAGGACAGTGCTAGACATAGATTGTTGAGAAGTCCTTGAGTAGTGTCATTTCTGTGCGTCACCAAACATCATCGTGAAAATAATTGCCGTTTATTACCAAACATGTTTCCCAAACACTTCTACCTTCTGCTATTGGTCGACTAAACAGATAGTCCTGCCCCAAACCCATTCCATTGGTTGAGCCAGTGTTGTGGAGTTGGGCTGGTCGGGATAATCAAACAAACAAAGCAATGTTTTGAATGCTTCTCAGAGACTTAATAAGAGACCGTAAGAGACAGTATTTTAACATAAAAAAATATTACACACTTTACCTTTATAAACGTTCCTGGTCTTATTGTGCACAATTCATTGATACACGTTATTTCAATAAAAACTTTTGTCTTTTTCTTTCATAAAAATGTAATAACTTGCTGTTGTCACCTAAAGACTGTTGAGTAATATTAAAGGAATAGTTCACCCAAAAATGAGAATTCTCTCATCATTTTGTAACCCTCATATAACTCGTATGACTGACTTTCTTCAGCGGAACTCAAATGAAGATATTCTGAAAAATGAACGTGGTGTTTTTGTCCATACAATGTAAGTCAATGGGGTCCAAAGCTTTCAAGCTCCAAAAAGGACATAAAGGCAGCATAAAGGTAATCCAAACGACTCGAGTGGTTTAATCCATGTCTTCTGAAGCGATATGATCGCTTTCTGTGAGAAATGGACAAATATTTGTGTTCTTATTCACAGTAGATCTTGACGTTCACATTCTCCTTGGTGTGTTTATGAGAGAAGCTCATTCACATGCTTCCTTGCACTAGACGCATGCGCAGAGAGCTCAACATGAACCAGACAGTGTTGCAGATTTGCGGTTTTCACGCCCAGTTGGGCAATTTTGGAAATGCAGTCACAAGTTAAAATGGAGTTGTGGGTTGAGTTTTTTTGGGATACTTTTCAAAATGAACCGTGGTCACCAAAAGGTTGATGGCAAACACTAGAAAATGAAAATGCAACGTCTCATTGATGTACAGTGGTACCGGGATTGAGGACCTGGCAACCGCGTGGCATCAAAGCATCGCAGTCTTGAAGCCTGCACCGTGTTCCGGTCAGGTCGAATGTCAAGATTTATAGTAAAAACTGGGCCTTAATTTTTTGTCATTTTCCCGCCCAAACGATCGATTAAACCACTTGAGTTCTAGGGATTACTATTATGCTGCTCTTATGAACTTTTCAGAGTTTAAACATTTTGGACCCCATTGACTTACATTGTATGGACAAAAACACCTCATACATTCTTTAGAGTATCTTTGTTTTCCACAGTAGAATGTCACACGATTTTAAAACAGCATGAGGGCAAGTAAATGAAATAATTAAATTTTTTGGGTGAACTATCCCTTTAACCAATAGCCAAATAGCTTTTTAGGCTTTCTTTTGTCAAATTTGTGTTCAGATTTGGTTTCATTTTGGTGGAATGCCCACATTTCACAGTTCAATCAATTCCTCATGGATAAAATCAAATCCCAACCTTTTTTTAAGCAATGGTACAATGGGAGAAGTCTTGAGAAATTGAGAGGATTGTTCGAATAACCAGTGGCAGGGTTTTCATGACTTGATTCTCTTGTTCAAACCCTCCATTGGAGATTATCACTGCACTGCTCTTGTGTAACATCACACTTGTTGCTGCTGGCATTTGGTCGGCTGTAATTTAAGAGATTGAGCCAATGGTTTGGCTCTGTAATTTGCATTCCAGACTGACCGCGGTCAACACAGGAGCTGGCACTGACCCAGAGGTGTATGCAGATCTGAGAATTATGGGAACCAAAACACAGATTTACAGCAGTTTATATCTTGTGTTTTTGTTGACTGCATAATGGCAGTTCCTGTTTATTTCAGATTTAATTAGGGGCCAGACTTCCAAGCCTCTTGTGTTTTTTGGGGGGGGTTTTTGCTGCTCAGTTTTAATTGTTTTTTAATGGGTTTAACTTTAACGATACAAATTCACCCAAAACTAAATAATCCAGCTTCAAATGAGTATGTCATACGAGTTTGACATGAGGTGGGTTCACCCAAAGTAATCCATAAGACTCCAGTGCTTAAATCCATATCTTCAGAAGAGATATAATAGGTGTGGGTGAGAAACAGATCAATATTTAAGTCTTTTTTTTTTACTATAAGTTCTCCTCCCTGCCCAGTAGGTGGCAATATGCACAAAGAATGCAAATTGCCAAAAACAAAAGAATGTGAAAGTGGAGATTTATAATAAAAAAGGACTTGAATATTTATCTGTTTCTCACCCACACCTACCATACCGCTTCTGAAGATATGGATTTAACCACTGGAGATTTATGGATTTCTTTTATGCAGCTTTTATGTGCATTTTGGACCTTCAAAGATCTGGTCACCATTCACTTCCATTGTATGGACCTATAGAGATGAGATATTCTTTTAAAATGATTTGTTTGTGCAGAAGAAAGAACATCATACACATCTGGGATGGCATGAGTGTGTGTAAATGATGAGAGAACTTTAATTTTGAGGTGAACTGTCCCTTTAAGAACTGAAGTTTCATGAAGGGAATATAAAAGCACTTGGTGTTGGAGCAAAAATAGCAGTCACCCTAGTGACTTTATATAACCGTGAGTTTGAGTAATGACAGACCAGTCTATTTTGGCAACTCAATTCACTAAAAGTCCAGGTATGATTTGCAGGCCAACATAAACTTCCATTCTCCCTAAACTAATAGTTTGAAAGCTAAATACGGTGTGCAGGATGTTTCCAAGGTCTAGATGTGTATTTAGAGGGAAATTTTAGAAAATGTTTACTCTGTCTTTGCTTCCAGTTTTGCTAGGCCCTTCATTGCCATCTGTTGCTGTTTTTTTAGCACTGCACACAAATAACAGGCATGGTTGCTCACACACTCATAACATTTTACACACTGCAAGTCGCACCAATTTCCATCCTCGCCCTTTACACAAAAAGATTGCAACAAAGCTCTTGAGTTTTTCTGAGTTTAAGTTAATCCATTCAAGACTATGTGCCCTTTAATGCAACCACAGTCTTGTTCCATCTTTCAGAACCATTTTATAAATGTCTGCTTGTGCAAGTCACTTTTTTTTTTTTTTTTTTTAAAGTGTGTGTCTGGTTTCCTAGGTGATGACCCACCTGCGGGTGATTGAGGAACGGATGAACCAGAGCCTGTCTCTGCTCTACAAGGTGCCCTACGTTGCAGAGGAGATCCAGGATGAGATCGGTGAGTGCAGAGATCTTGGTCAGGGTGGAGCACATGGCCGATGTGAGATCAGAGTTTGTATAATCGTGGAAAAGGATGAGTTTCTAATGCACGCCGCAAGTGTGTTATCAGAGTGCGAAATTAACACTCATCAATTGCCAAATGCAAGTAAATTTTGGCATTTCTGGGTAAATAAAACATGGTTACTTACCAGTTGGCTGAGAATTTTATTAGGAGCATTACATTCCTTTAATAGGTTTAAGTCTAATTGTAAGAGCAATAATCTTGACATGAGAGATCCAGATTAAATCATTTACTAAAGAAAACATCTGTCACGTTGTTTTATATAATATATAAAAAAACCACACCTGTAACACCTACTTATTCATGCGATTATCTAATCAGCCAATCATGTGGCAGCAGTGCATAAAATCATTCAGATATGGGTCAGGAGCTTCAGTTAATATTCACATCAACCATCAGAATTAGTACATTTTATTATCTCAGTGATTTGGACCGTGGCATGATTGTTGGTGCCAGACGGGCTGGTTTGAGTATTTCTGTAACTGCTGATCTGCTGGGATTTTTACACACAACAGTCTCTAGAATTTACCCCGAATGGTGCCAAAAACAAAAAACATCCAGTGAGCGGCAGTTCTGTGGATGGAAACGCCTTGTTGATGAGAGAGGTCAACAGAGAATGGCCAGAAACTGACAAAGTCTACAGTAACTCAGATAACCGCTCTGTACAATTGTGGTGAGAAGAATAGCATCTCAGAATGCACAACACGTCGAACCTTGAGACGGATGTTCTACAACAGCAGAAGACCATGTCAGGCACTTTATTAAGGCCATAGTGTTCATAAAAAAGTGCTTAGTGAGTGTATATCAGTGCACGCAACCCATTTGTCAATGAATAATGTCTCTTAATACCTTTTCTGTTCTCTACAGTCAACTGTTGATCAAAAACAACAAAAAAGAAACATTTCATTCTAATCACGCATAGCAAAAATGAGAAACCCATTTGAGTCCACTCTCGTTAACATGCGCTCATTTACAGACGTTCTTTACAGAAATGCCGGTTTTGTTAAAGTGACAGTACCAGTTTTAACACGTGGTCAACAAATCAATGTAAATACTTGTAAATAGTACAAATTATGCAATTAAACAATGAACATGAAACAAAAAATATAATATGCAATATAATTTCATTTATTAATTGAATACTTGGATTTGTTATATTTTTAAAAAGCAAAAATGTGATTAAAATTATGAAAAAAATATATATAATTTGTAAAATTATTATTTTCGTAATGTACCTAGTTAGAAGGTCCCCTGTATACTTAGCATTAGCTGCGAGAGAATCTCTTATATATGCAAGCAAAGGGCGACATTATAACTGAAATATGCCATATGAATCGGTATCGAATCGAAATAGTATTTATTCAGCAAGTAGTCTTGTAATAAGCAGGATAATGAGCAGTCAGATGGTCATTTTTGCCAAATAAACACCAATAGAAATCCGACATAAACCAGAGGTGGAATTCAGCTGTTTCTGGAGACTCCATGGTATCTTTCTTCTCACATAATAACATAATTTTAACACACATTGATATTTCATGTCTATTGGTTTATTTATTTTATAGGTAGCCGTATAATAAGCAAAATAATGTACAGTCAGCCGGTCATTAATGCAAAATTAACCCCTTCAGGGTGATTAAAGATCCCTCCACTAGCCATTGTTGTTGGTGTAGCCAGTTCAATTCAAATTTCAACTCAAGCATTGAAAGGGAGCCAATTCCTAAATTCTGTAATTTGCCCTATCTAACAGCAGCTGTTTACCACTGTTGCTAGGTAACAACTCAAGAGAAGACACCAGCTTCACTGGTTTACTCATGTTTTTGTCTCTTTGGTCTTACTAACAAACCTCAACACACAACAGTCTGTCTGCTTGCATAAGGCACTTCTGAGGAGACGAGCAGCAATGAGAAATGGCACACTATACAGTATCAGTAACAGTTCACTTCTGCAAGTTTTGTATTCATACCAGTTGTGAACCATACTGGAAATCACAGGATCTTGTCTGTCAGACTCTGGTGTTATTCACTGGTGTGCGACAGAGTCCAGAAAAGAGTTTTTTTTGCCAATCAAACGAACTGAACTCAAAAAGACTCTGGTCTTCACCGAAAGATCTAGTGTGAAAGTGCCCTTACTTTAACATGGATAACAATTTCCAAAGATTTTCAGTTCAGTATATGTATTCTTATAGTCCCATAAACAACTGCAAAATCTTTCTTTATCTCTTACCAAATCCAAGGTAATTACACCTGTATGAAACAGCTTAGCTTCTCTGATTAGCTCTCTCTCACTCAAGCGTAATTGAAATTCTCTTTTTATCTCTCAGCTTGAAAACATCTCAGTGCAATCAAAGTAAATTGGGCTTCTCTGAAGCATTTGTTGTTCCTTGCTCTTTGTTTCAGGTGGAAACAGTCAAGCTGTTCCCAGAGACGCCCCTCTGCCCTAATGTGTTCTTTTCATATTTTCTGTTGATTTTATGAAAGGAGCTGTGAAATTGTGTAGTATAGACAAGACTAGTGTGTGGGGTTTGACAGAACTGGGTCAAGATGCCTGCAGATTCCCACTAGTGTGCAGATAGTTAAGTTTTTAAGACTAACTCTTAAGATTGTTTTGGGGTTTTTCGAGATAGAAAAGGCCATTTTGCCATAACGGATGCATGGAAGTACTGCAGTAGGGAGCGCCGTAATGGATAATTGATCTTGTTTATGACCGTTTTGTGCCTCATTGAATGGTTTTAGGTGGAGAACCCATCCTCCATCTCTTCCTTCCTGTGATTTGCCACTTTAAACCATGTCCCTCTTTTTCTCTCTGTTGCTCCCAATTTAGATGAGCTTCTCCAGGATCAAAAGGCAGATATGGATCAGTTCCTGTCCTCCATCTCCGAGTCTCAGCCTGATGTCACTGTGTCCTCTGAGGAGAGTGTGGAGGTCCCTGCCTTTGAAGGAAAGCCCTTCCGCCCCTTCCAGGTCAACTCTCTGGGCTCACACCCTGAACCTGAGGGTAGGCTACTCGTCTTAATTCTTAGACAGGCAAATCTCTATTGCCCCATATATTCTCACCGTTGTATGAGTTTCAGTGCCCTTTTTGAATAAACGAAAATCAATAACATCGAACTCTAAACAAAACACATTCACACATGCATTATTAGGCATCATCACCTAGAGCAGTCTACAGTTATGAGCATTGAAAAGCTTAAGGGACTGTTCACACTGAACATGTCTGACTGTCTCGCCCCGTCTCACTGTTTTTTCTGTGTCTTATGCAGGAGCACAGCATTTTAATTTAAAAAGAATGTTACATTTTAAGCACTCGTCTAGCTTTACACTGCGTCTAGGTTTTTATTTTTATTTTTATTTTTTATTTTTTTATGTCTTTCATGTGACTGTTGTTGTTCTAACTCTTGTCATATGCTTCTATTAAACAATTCATGTGGTAAAGGCAGAAAATTATCTTGTTTACACTTTTATAGGCTAGCTTACAGGACTCACTGTCCAACAGAATGAAAAAACTATCAGAAAGTCTTACTGCTCTTCCAGGACATCATTTTTATTGTAGGTGCACGCTAATATTTTTGTCGGCTTACTGGACCATTTTTATTCAAATCACAGCCGGCTTGACCACGTGATAGCGCTCGAGTACCAAATCGAGTCTGTACTTCCAAGACTGTAATTTTTTGTTGTATTTACTTGGTACTGAATTAGTGATACTTAACATCCCTGTACTATTGCTAAGACTGTTGCTTTTTTTTTTTTTGCCATCAGAAAAATGTCAAATACCAGCCACAACTTTTACTTAGGATCAACATTAATATGCTCTCTTGGCTTTTATTAGTTTGTCATATGCAGGTTTGTAAAGTAATAATAAATGTAATAGTATTTTGGCTACCTCTTATTTTAAAGGGACAGTTCACCCAAAAATGAAAATTCTCTCATTTACTCACCCTCATGCCATCCCAGATGTGTATGACTTTCTATCTTCTGCTGAACACAAATGAACAGTTTTAGAAAAATATCTCAGCTCTGTAGGTTCATACAATGCAAGTGAATGGTGGCCAGAACTTAGAAGCTCCAAAAAGGACAGAAAGGCAGCATAAAAGTAAACCATATGACTCCAGTGGTTAAATCCATATATTCAGAAGCGATATGATAGGTGTGGGTTAGAAACAGATCAATATTTAAGTTCTTTTTACTGTAAATTCTCCTCTCTGCCCAGTAGGTGGCGATATGCACAAAGAATGCAAATCGCCAAAAACAAGAGTGGAGATTTATATTAAAAAAGGACTTAAATATTGATCTGTTTCTCATCCACATACATCATATCACTTAAAATATCACTATGAAAATATGGATTTAACCACTGGATTACTTATGGATTACTTTTATGCTGCCTTTATGTGCTTTCTGGACCTTCAAAGTTCTGGTCACCATTCACTTGCATTATATGTACCTACAGAGCTGAGATATTCTTTTAAAAAATCTACGTTTGTGTTCTGCAGAAGAAAGAAAGTTCTACACATCTGGGATGGCATGAGGGTGAATAAATGATGAGAGAATTTTCATTTTTGGGTGAGATATCCCTTTAAGTATCTGCTTGGAACTGGCACTAGAGGTCAATGCTTGTCAGGTGAAGAAATCTCTGTGGCAACATGAGGCCTGTTCACGCTAACATTCTCTAAGTAGCCAATAAAGCCCTAAAGTCCAAATGTTGCTATTGAGCAGTGAGCTTCTGCTTATCTAAGCCTGCCTGAATCCCTGTCAGCATCGCCTTAAACATGATACCATTTGAAGTTTAGCAAAAATCGGAAAGCCTGAGGCTGCGGTGCCAAGTACTTTAAAATCTCAAGTGCTGTTCTCAACCCAGTCTTGTTCGTTCACTCAGTCTGTCCTGCTTAAGCTTGCCAAGCCTTTAAGGGAAGTACAAAATGTGTGAAATTAAGGCACAAAATACAAAAAAACGCAATGTAACAAACACATTAGAGACCAGGAGGGCTCTTATTGTGACAGACCTGTCAAGAAACACATTCTGGTACTTTGATATGTTTTTCTTTATCACTCTATCCCTGTGGGATTCTCTACTCTGTCTGCAGACACAGCTTGATAACCCTGACTATTTCTCTTTTACTCATCTGGGTTTTTCTATTTTCTGTTCCAATCCTTTCTTGTTTTGTCTTTTGCTTGTACGCAATGCCTAGGCGATCTCTCTGAACCCCCTCGCGCCTTCAAGAAAGGTGGGTCTCTGCTGCTCTTTTCTGTGTTTCTTTCTTCCTTTTTCCTACTTCAGCTTAGGGCTGGGCGATATATAAAATTGCCATTATAGGCCAATATTTGCGATGATTTTGCTGGCCAAGTAAGTTGTAATCTGCTTTTTATTTGGCCATGAAGTTTCATAAATAACGTGTCATTACACTCATTTCGTGATCCTTCCTCGTTTTATTCACTCGCGGATATGAGAGTGTTAAGATGTTTTAAAAGCGTCTCTGATTTTAAAATCGTCATTCAATGATTCGTTTGCATCATCACTCAGAAATGTTCACGGAAGTCTCCACATGGCATTTTGCCATGTATAAAAAAGTTATATTAGTTACATATATTGGTAAAAATACATGTAGGTAAAAATTGCTTTTATTATTATTATAAACTGTTATTTTGGTGCATTTTTACATAATTTTTTACCATGTTTTGCTCGTTGCATTAAACATGTTGAATATACTTACCTTCAGTGGCTTCAATCCTCTAATCGAAATAGAAAACACTATTTGAAGAGGGGTTTTAAACTTTTTGATGCCAGGGACCCCCGGATAGGATTGTCTCCTTGTGAGGGACCCCCTTCGGAAATATCCGATCAGTCTTTAGAAAGCAGAATGAAATGGTACTGATGTCTAATTCTGTAAATGTAAACTTTTGTACACATTTTACACTTTTTGTCTCTGAGATTTTCCGTGGACCCCCTAGAACTCCCCCGGACCCCAGTTTAAAAAAAAACCCTGCTGTACATAATTGAGATGTATTGTATACTAAATATTGTCAAAAGACTAAAATTATTGAGATATAATTGTTTTAGCTATATCGCCCATCCCTACTTTAGCTGCACAAACAAAGCCGTGTTTGCTCCTTTTTGTTTTCTTTTTTGTATTCTTGTATACGTCTTGAATCATCTTCCCCATCTATCCCTTTATTTTTATGTATTTCCACCCCCAAGTTGTTACTCTACACCCTCTAGCGCTATTGGCCATCTTGTTCTTTATTTCCTAGCTCATTCGCCATTCAGATGGAGAGACCAAACATCCCATCCCTCACTGTCTGTACGGAAGAGCTTTGCCTAATGAAAAGTCTGGGCAGCTTGTTAAGCTAATCAGTTGTTTGGATCGGAAAATGAGTCCGGCGTAAATGTGCTGTGTTGCTCTAAAGCAGTTATGGCTGCCTCGCTACCAGGCCGTGTCAGGAAGACAAATAACCAGCTACTCTAACTGCATTCAGACCCAACTCTCAGTCGACAGCTCCTTAGGGTTCAAGGCCTCCTCGCCTTTCATCGCTCTACTGTTATCTTGCGCTCCTAACGATAGGAGCTGGTTGATTTAGCTGCTCTGTTTCCACTGACCCACAGCCAGTTTTTACTCTCAGATTGCACTTTTGACCCCAAACTGTATGAGTGGAACTAAGAACCTGCTCTTAGCTTATTAGTGGCTAGTAGTTTGCTATGGCAAGCATCACCATTAGGCCTATTATTGCTCATACTTTGGGATTAGGCATTTGAAAAACAAAAACTATTCCTTGAAGGCTATGGTATACTTTGTTTTTCTGTGTGTCGTCTTGTGCATAGCCAAGCGCTCTAGCCTTTCACAAGGGCTTTTCACACTTGAAATTGTTAACCAAGGGTCATCCTTAACCCTGGGTAAACAAAATTTGTGTGTCACGCACTGTGCATGAGACGTAGCAGCACGCAGAAAACCGAAGTACACTTTGGCCTTGAATAGTTAACCCAAAAATGAAAATACTTTTGTCTATTACTCACCTTCATGGCATCCCAGATGTGTATGACTTTCTTTCTTCTGCTGAACACAAACGAAGATTTTATGGAGAATATTTCAGCCCTGTTGGTCCTTTCAATGCAAGTGAATAGTGGCCAGAACTTTGAAGCTCCAAAAAGCACATAAAGGCAGCATAAAAGTAACCCATAATACTCCAGTGGTTAATTCTAGATCTTCAGAAGCGATATGATAGGTGTGGGTGAGAAACAGATAAATATCTAAGACCTTTTTTACTATAAATTCTTCTTCCTGCCCAGTAGATGATGATATGCACAAAGAATGTGAATTGCCAAAAACAAAATAAGAATGTGGAAGTGAAAGTGGAGATTTATAGTACAAAAGGACTTAAATATTGACCTGTTTCTCACCCACACCTATCATGTCGCTTCTGAAGACCACTGGAGTCATACGGATCGCTTTTATGCTGCCTTTGTGCTTTTTGGGTCTTCAAAGTTTTGGCCACCATTCACTTGCATTGTATGAATGTACAGAGCTGAAATATTCTTCTAAAAATCTTAAACTGTGCTCATCAGAAGAAAGAAAGTCATACACATCTGGGATAACATGAAACAGTGAGTAAATAGAGAATTTTCATTTTTGGGTGAACTATTCCTTTAAGTATTAAACTCTGCAGTATAAATAGTCACTGTTTGTGCTGCGTGCATGAATGATTCTTCAAATTTGCTGAGAAGATGTGTGCTGTTACTTTTCTAAGCAATCGTACTTACAGTTTTGGCCTGGTGGATGGTAAAATGTAGGAAATTCCCATAGATTTACATTGAAGGAGGGACCTGATCTACATCTAGCAATGGAATATCATAGCTCTTTTGACTGGGATAAGTGAAAAACCTCCTAGAACACCTTAGCAACCACCTAGCAATGCCCTTGAAACCACCCAAAACACCCTAGCAATGCATAGCATTGCACTTAAACCATTTAGACCAGCGTAGTAACTGCATATCAATAAACTGCAACCATCCTGAAAACAATAGCGTTGTGATAGCGAGCTTCCACAGGCAAGCACCACTCACATTTTCTTCAAAAAAAAAAGTAAAAACCGAGTTCTTCTTGCTGTTTTTGTTGTCATCTCATTTGTAAATCTGTCTGGTAACTCGTGACGTTTCACGTCCATGTTTTGAAGTTTTTGTACCTACTGTATAACTTGTCTGTGCAGCCAGTGTCCATGTGTATGTATGTTGCATGCTTGTTTGTTAGTGGTTCAGTCGTGCAAGGTTAAGCTGTAAGCCCTTCTTTCTAGACCTTGTGACTGCCGCTGAACATAGTTAATCTTTTAGCGGTGGTGACTCGCTGCTTTGACAGTAAAACAATGAGTGTGGGCGGAAGGCATTGTTCTCCTCTCGGCCAATGCTATTTCACCAATGCAACCTGGACTCATTTTAGCCAGGTGCCTTTGGAAGTTTCTGGCATTTAAATAAATCATTTACCACTATTGTGGCAGCAAAAAAGCCTAGAACCTGTGGAATTTACACAGTATTGTCTGTATATAGCCTTTAAATTCAACATCAAATTTAAAATTGACCCTGTTTTACTCTCTTAATAAATGTTCTTGGTCTTATTGTGCATGATTCATTATTGCACGCTCCTCTTCATAATCTTTCTTGGCAATGTAAATACTTGCCCCACCTCTGAAATTATTTTCTTTTAAGACTGATGTCACCTATGCTGCAAACTCTATTGGTTGATGTTAACCAGTAGCCAAATATTTATTTAGACCCACTTTAGGCTACTGTTTTAGGCAATGCAGTCTATCTAAATCTTGCCCAACGCAGTAAAAAAAAAAAAAAGTCCCAGCCAATATTTGTTCTCATTGAATATCCAGTTTCCCTCTGAAATACTTCACATAATGGAAGTAAAATTGGTTGTGATTGCTCTCTTGGTGTTGGCTAAATGGTTTGAATTGTTTGAAGGTCAGTATAGCCTATTTACAGGACTATTATTGGGAACAAGTGCTCACAGGATATCTCAAGGCTCTAATTCTACCAGGATAAGACCTTTTGACCACAGATGATCACACCTCTTACTCTGAGCTCAATGTTTACACTGAACTTGTCTGGTCTAGTTCAGGAGGGCTTGGGGTTGAGTGGTGTTTTTATGTCTAAGCTTCTACATTTTACATTTTAATAACCGAATGATTAATGAATGAGTCTCTTCACTCTGTTGGCATGCAGTTTAGTCACTGACTAAATGTGCTGTGAATAACTAAAATGACAGGGGCAAGTTTCTGGACTGTGCTAAAATTTATGTTATTGCGTTGGCATTTCAGTTTTATTCAGGCACACAAACGTTAGTTGCCCACTTGTGTTTCTGTCTTTGATTGGCTGTTTCTTCTGCAGGCTCTGGCATGAACAGTCTGGACGGTCTGATCGGAGCAGAGGAAAAAATTATCAACAGCAAGGGCAAGATCAACGAGAACGTGGTGAGACCACCGGCCTGCCTCGTACACCTATATACACACTTATTCAGTTCTATGCCAAATGCTAACCCCAGTTAAAGTTTAAGATTTAGTATTAAAAATCTCCCATTGACTTCCGTCATTAAACTTTTCACCATTTAAAGTGTAACTGACTGCAATGACCTTGTTGTACTGTTTGCATACTAAATTCTGCTTTGTCTTATTTCTTGCAATTATTTTGCATTCTGAGTTGTAATAGTCCTTATTTACAGCAGCGCCATCTTTGACTTTTGGCGGGATTGACAACGAGGCTGTGAGGGATAGACTTACCATCTCTATGATGGGTTGTACAGTTGTTTAAAGTAGTTTTTTTGGATTGTCCCATTGACGAAACATTGAAGAAATGTCTTTAGAAGAAATTTTAGTAGACAAAAACTTCAGATAACATGATTTGCGGAAAATTAGATGTGATCTGGAAGCTTTTTGATTGCTTTATACAGTGCATCTCATTGGAAAGAGATGGCAAGTTTGTCCCTCACACCCTCGATTTCATTCCCGACAAAAATTAAAGATGGCGCTACTGTGGATAAAATCTATTGGTCTTGTTTTGCGTTTACACTGACAAAATGGTGTCACGTTGTTAATTCTTAAGGCCGAAACATACTCTACGCAAGTACGTGAACGCAGACGCATCATGCAACGCAAGCTTGATTTCACATGTGGTTGCGTTCTAAAATGTGTCAGACTTCAATTCATACCTTAACGCAACTACGCGTTGCATTCTCAATGTTGCCACGAGGGGCGCTATTGCAACATTAGTGTGAACTATCCACTTCTAGGGTGAGTTTTCTTTTTCAACTCAACTACTTTCTTGGCGGAGCAACAGTTTGAAGAGAATATTGCTGAACAAGTATGTTAGTCAGTATATTTATCAATTATAGCCACTTACCTAAATAATAAAACATCCAGTTGGCACAGATGTTTGAAAGTAACTCTGTCGCCCCCTTGAGTACTGAGGTTTGCTCCCGCCACGGTAATGCAAGAACGCACGTTAAGCATGTTCAACCGGACTGTGCATTGGCTATGCGGTGGTCAAGCGCTCGTGCATGCATTCACGTACTTGCATAGAGTATGTTTCGGTCATTATAATAAGCAGTTTGAAAAAAGAGATTAATTTACAAAGAACCAAAGTCTAAAACCTAAGGCCAAGTACACACTAATACATTTTTGTTTGAAAACGCATTCATTTTGCTATGTTTACCCTCTTGTCCTTGGAGAAAGGTATAGCTGCAGGCTAGGGCTGAAATGATTAGTCGATGTTATCGTCAACATTGACAATACAAATTTGTCAACAAAAATGTTTAGTGTCGAATAGTCGTTTGATCTCAAGTAACATAACATAAGATCACATTAAACTCTAATGATGATGCATGAGAGGAGCAATGCAGCTCGTGCCTGATTGAGGAGAAAACAGCTCACAGTCCAGACGCACTCCAAACAGCTTCAGGTGATGTAGATTGCAAAGTATTAGGAAATGATACAATAAGTGCATACAGAAGCACTCTCGTTGTGAAATAAAGCAGAGCTGGAGTTGCCATTCCGCTTAAGCAAAACTTGCATGTCAGAGCATCTAAAAAGCAAACACCCCAGCATTATATCTTTAATGCATCCTTTATTAAAGTTCAAATAATAGGGGGCCTGTGTAGCTCAGCGAGTATTGATGCTGACTACCACCCCTGGAGTTCGCGAGTTTGACTCCCAGGGCGTGCTGAGGGATTCCAGCCAGGTCTCTAAGCAACCAAATTGGCCCAGTTGCTAGGGAGGGTAGAGTCACATGGGGTAACCTCCTCATGGTTGCTATAATGTGGTTTGCTCTCGGTGGGGCTCGTGGTGAGTTGAGCGTGGTTGCCGCGGTGGATGGTATGAAGCCTCCACACACGCTATGTCTCCGCGGTAACACGCTCAACAAGCCACGTGATAAGATGCGCGGATTGACGGTCTCTGACGTGGAGGCAACTGAGATTTGTCCTCCACCACCTGGATTGAGGCACTACACCACCACGAGGACTTAGAGCGCATTGGGAATTGGGCATACCAAATTGGGGAGAAAAAAAAAGTTCAAATAATAGGAAGCAGGTCATGTAAATAAGTACAAACTCCGAAACTGGCATTTCTCTGTGCAGTCAGCACCTCTTCATTGAGTCGCGTGAATGTCCTGATCTAAGGGGGAGAGATTGAAACTGCAATCGGCTGATGTACACTCTGGTGCGGGGACACTCGTCCCTCATGCGCGCTTGCTGCAGTTAGATTATAACGTGATTGCTTACGACATATTATATATAATCATAATATATTTGTCAAGGTGTGTATCTTATCGTAAAGAAAATTCGTAATACGCAGCTATATTAAGAGAGGTTTTTGTGTGTGTGTGAGTTAAAGGTGAACAAAATTGTGAGAGAGGGAAGTCTTCGCCCCATTATACACTGCAACAAAATACATTTTTGATTTGTTTTGGTTTTGGCTTGTTTTCCAATATAAATATCTAAAACTCATTTAAAACAACAGCTGTATCTATAAAATTGTTATCTGAGAATGTTGAATTTAATATTAAAAATACAAATATTTTAAAATATCTAAAAATCCTTTAAAAAATGATGCATTCATCCGAGAAGCAGCATATGAGATATTTAGACTTGCTTTTGGAGAATAGATCTTGAATATAAGTATATTTTGGCAGAAGTATGAACAAGTGAAAAAATACACTTAGATACAAAATACACTTATATTCAAGATACATTCTCTGAAAGCATTTCTTAACATCTTATACACTGATCAGCCACAACATCAGTCCTTTGTGCCACCAAAACTGCGCCAACCCGCATCTCAGAATAGCATTCTGAGATGATATTCTTCTCACCACAATTGTACAGAGCGATGATCTGAGTTACCGTAGACTTTGTCAGTTTGAACCAGTCTGGCCATTCTATGTTGACCTCTCATCAACAAGGCATTTCCGTACACAGAACTGCCGCTCACTGGATGTTTTTTGTTTTTGGCACCATTCTGAGTAAACTCTAGAGACTGTTGTGTGTGAAAATCCCAGAAGATCAGCAGTTACAGAAATACTCAGACCAGCCCATCTGGCACCAACAATCATCCATGCAATTATCTAATCAGCCAAACGTTTGGCAGCAGAGCAGTGCATAAAATCATGCAGATATGGGTCAGGAGCTTCAGTTAATATTCACATCAACCATCAGAATGGGGAAAAAATATGATCTCAGTGATTTGGACCGTGGCATGATTGTTGGTGCCAGATGAGCTGGTTTGAGTATTTCTGTATTGGCGCTGTTTTGGTGGCATGAGGGGGACCTACACAATATTAGACAGGTGGTTTTAATGTTGTGGCTGATTGATGAATGTGGCTTCTCAAGTAAATGTATCATGTTTAAAGGATTTTTAGATATTTTTAAATGGAAAACAAGACAAACAGTTAATTTGTAGTTAATTTTTACTAAATTAAACTTAAAGGATTTGTTTTTCCCTCTTTAATTCAGTGAATGTCATTTAGAGGTATTTTTAAAAGATGATTTTGTCCTCTTTATTGTTAGTAAGCATGTTTAATACAGCCTTTTAACTCGGCGCACAAGCTGAATAGTCGGTTTAGAGCTAATGATTAATCGTTACAATAATCGCCCGAATAGTCTAATAATTGTTCTAATAATCGTTTGATTAATCGATTATCAAAATAATCGTTAGTTGCAGCCCTACTGCAGGCATAGCTCCAAAAAGGGGCATGAGCTCCAAATCATCATTAAAGATGTAGGGTGCCCCTAACCTTACCCTGTCCCTGCCCTTAACCCTATTGGAGTAACCCCACTCCCTTTTGGAGTTACCCCACCCTTTTTGGAGATTCCACCCCCATTTGGAGTTCTCCGGCCTGTAGCTATACCTAATTGTGTCCACACTGGAACTGCATTTACTTCCACCGAAAATGGAGTCTTCCGAAACTGCTCTCTAGTACTGCATACGTTGGAAACTGAAAACTGAGTTTTCACATGAAAACAGTCTGTGTTGACATGGCCAAAATGTACATAAAACTTGAACACTTTTGTTTTGATGCCCTGCAAGAATTTTGCTCGTGGAAATTCCAATCTAGTTTTTTAGTCTTATCTCATTCATATCCAGCATTAATTGCATGCCACGTTCACATATTTTCCCTGTCACATTCCTGTTTTCATTAAACACAGCCAGTTTGAGAGCCATAACTGCACTCTTGTATTGCATGATCGACCTTTGAATGCATATTGTAGGTTTCTGCCTGTGTTGTTTGTATTTGTGCATGTCTGTCTCTCTCAAATGAAGAGTTATCAGAGTTATATAAAATCCTGAATGCATGTCTCACATCTAAACTACATCAAACATGCTCTGATAGCCCCAGGCTCAATTTTAATTTTTAAAACACCTTTTAGAGTTTTTTTGTTTTTTGTTTTTATTTGTTTTTTTTGCATTAAATTCACCCAGCCATGTCTTCTAATAGGAAAGCAGTAACTATATCAAAGATCCTATATCTAACCCTAACCCCCTTCTTTTTTTCTTTTTTTTTTTTCTTTTTGAGGGGGGATTTGCTCACAGCATTTGATACCTACTTTCAAAGACCAGTTCTTAGAATTTTACATTTGATCTCCACTAATCTTGAATATTTGGTTACATCCTTGCAATAAACAAACAAGCAAGATGCTTAGATACTGCAAACACACACATACTCTTCTGTTCCAAAGAAAGTAACTGAGACTGCCCTGTCTGTGTTGACAGGTAATTGATGAAACTCTGGATGTTAAGGAAGTGATTTATAATGGTGTTGATCCTCTGGTAAGTACAGCGCTCTCTGGTGACAGATACTTGGTACTGTCAAACGTTGCAGTCTCTATAAGGGGCATTAAATGGGTTGGAGGGGGATTAAAATATACTGCTTTTGTGTCTGTGAGCAAACGAGTTCTACATAATGTATGAACTTATATTGATTACCCACAAGTTTCCACAGCATGTGTGCATGTTTAAAATGCGGGGAGCATGAGCATGTTGTCCAACGAATACAGTTTATCATTCATTATCATCGTCATTATCTGCTCACACAAATGGAATTGGGCACTAAACATTTGTGTGAAATGGCCAGTCTGAGCACATTCAGTCCATTTAGTACTTTACAAAGCAGATCAATATCACCAATGCATTCATTTGACTTAAGAGCTCAATTTCACTCTTAGAGTAGTTCACCCAGAAACGAAACTTCATTTCATAATGTTAACATTTACTCACTTTTTTACTGTCTTTAACTCGTATGAACTTCTTTGTTCTGCGGAACACAAACAAAGATATTTTGATGGAGATATGATGCATTTTTGTCCATACAATGCAAATCAATGGGGTCCAACATTATCAAGCTCCAAAAAGGACATAAAGGCAGCATAACAGTTATCCATACACCTTGAGTGGTTTATTTAATGTCTTCTGAAGTTATACAATTGGTTTTGGGTGCGACACAGTACAAAATGTAGCTCCTTTTTTTGCACGTGTATAGCGCTCTGCGCATGTGTCAAGCACTAAGAAAGTGTAATCGAGCTTCAAATCATTATTGTGCCTATGAGACTACAGCTGTCAAGATTTATAGTGAAGGAGTTACATTTTAGTCTGTTTCTTACCCAAAACTGATCAAACTGCTTCAGAAGACATAAATATAAACTTTAAAGTGGTTTAATCTATGTCCTTTTTGGAGCGTGAAATTGTTACACCCCATTGACTTACATTGTATGGACAAAAACACAATTTTTGTTCTGCAGAAAAAGTAAGTCAAATGAGTTTGAGACGGCATAAGGGTGATTAAATGATCAATTATAATTTTTGAGAGAACAATTCCTTTAAATTTTGGTCTATTTCTCACACAAAGCCATTATATGGTTTCAGAAGGCTTGGAATATAGTGTACAAGTCATATTGACAACTTGTATGGTGCTTTATTGTAATTTCTGGAGCTTGACTGTGTCCTTCCCCATTCACTTTCATTGCATAGACTATTGTGAACAATGTTTCTCCTCCTGTGTTCCATGGAAGAAAGAAATTCTAGACAATTTTTGGGTGAACTATTCCTTTAAGCTGGCTGTGTACTGCCAGGAAAAGCATAATATTCAACATATACTGTAGACTTAAAGCACTGAAGCAAATTTAAAGGATGACACTGGCTTGATTTCCAAAATTCCTCCTATGTACAGTATGCGTCTCAAGGACTTACATGTCTGTGTAGTCATGAGTAAATTCTGGTGGAACATCAGAGAATGTTCTAGAAAGCTCTCGCCCTCACCTTCATCTCTGTCCTTTGTCTCTGTAGCAAATTCATTGGTTCCCTTTTGGTACCAATTATGGCACTTTATGTAGCCATGGCAACTCTGTTGTTGCCTCACTGTACAGAAGTTACAATTTCGGTCGCCTGCTTCAGCAAAGCTAGCAGCAGACAACATAGAAAGCTCTCTTAGATGTGTCTGTTAACTGTGTTTGTTTTGGCTCTTTGTGCTTTGCAGTGTAAATATGCTTGTGTTCATCTTTCTCTCGCAGTTCAGTCGCGGATCAGAGCAGGAAACGTTCCGCCCTCTGGTGGATGACTTCAGCTTTGGAAGCAGCGCTCTGATTGGCTTGCTGGTGATTGCGGTGGCCATAGCGACTGTGATTGTGATCAGTCTTGTGCTGCTGAGGAAGAGGCAGTATGGTACCATCAGTCACGGCATTGTAGAGGTGAGGCAACGGTCACACCCGCCATTCCATCATTCACTGTTATTGTTGGGGAAAACTGCAAGGAGGCTACACAAATGCTCTCCAGAAGTTTATGAAGGAAATAATGTTTTTACTGGGGGCACCCAAGGACAAGCAGGTTTAAAGAAAAGTCTAATTTCAGACCTAGATATGGGAAGAATGAAAAGATTCACTTTAATTTATGGCCATGTGCACACTGCAGCTAAATGAAGTTGCTTTGCAGTGCATTAACACTGCACTGTGATATTTTGGGTTGGGAAACTGAAAACCGGTTCTTATTCAGCACTGGTTCCATTTTTTTTATTTATTTTTTTTAACAAATATCAGAACAGAGTGATTTTCATGACTTAAGGTTTCTTTTATGGTTTTCAAATGAGCATTCTTCTGCCGATGTGGACGGAATACTGCAATAAAATACTCTGACGGTGTTTCCTGCGCTACTCAGTGGTAATGCAACACTGCTATTGAATCTACAGTGCGAAACATACAGTGAGACCAGTGCTGGCCGAATCCTAAATGAATGACTCTTATGAGCCAGTTAATTTGAATATACAGTACAAAACATACAGCAGGACCAGTGAAGTCCGATTCTCGAACTAATGACTCTTATGAGCTGGTTCATATGAATCTACAGTGCAAAACATACACTCAGAACGTTATTAGGAACACCTGTACACCTACGTATTCATGCGATTATCTAATCAGCCAATCCTGTGGCAGCAGTGCAATGCATAAAATCATGCAGATATGGGTCAGGAGCTTCAGTTAATGTTCACATAAAACATGGCAAAAAAATGTGGTCTCAGTGATTTGGACCATGGCATGATTGTTGGTGGCAGATGGGCTGGCTTGAGTATTTCTGTAACTGCTGATCTCCTGGGATTTTCAAGGCTACGGTAACTCGGATAACCGCTCTGTATAAATGTAGTGAGCAGAATAGCATCTCAGAATGCACAACACGTCCAACCTTGAGGCAGATGGATTACAACAGTAGAAGACCACATCTGGCACTTTATTAAGACCATAGTGTTCCTAATAAAGTTCTCAGTGCAATATTGCAACCAATGTAGTGCGATTACTAAATGAATGACTCTCATGAGCCAGTTCTTTTGAATCTACAGTGCAAAACATACAGTGTGTATGAAACTAGGTTGGATTTTTTGAAGGTACTGACTGTTTAAATACTTCTCTGTGACAGGTTGACCCAATGCTAACTCCAGAGGAGCGTCACCTGAGCAAGATGCAGAATCATGGTTATGAGAACCCCACCTACAAATACCTGGAACAGATGCAGATTTAGCCATCTGGGGTGCTGTGGAGACAGAGGGGTGAACGTACTACTGACCAACTATAAAACTGCTCTCTTCAAATCATTTCATGCATTTGAAATGCAAACTGTTGTTAATTAATGAAAACAAAAAACGGTTTAATAACGCTACTACTTCTGCTACTGTTGTACGATGGAGCTCAGTTTTATGTTCTTTTTTTTTTCTTTTAAAGGCAATTTGTCAATGTTTTTTTTTTTAATCAGGAGAATGTGATTCTGCCAAATAGCTTGGAGATTATTTTCCGTACATTTAAATTGGAGCATATTATAATGTTGTTTTAACTTTTATTATTTTAAAGGTCAAATCAAGTCATAGAGGTACAGCAAAGTCGAAACAATCATTATAAAGACAGCAATTTCTCTACACCATTGCTGGCTTTCGGAAATACCTTTTACTCCCCAATAGATTGCTTGTATATGAAGGTTATTTGTAACAACTTAAATGTATAGTGAATCAGAAAATATGAAAAGAATATAATTCATTTATTTTGTAATCATAAAAAACACGATATACATAAATAGAAAAAGTAGATGGTACATTTATTCATAGTCTTTTTTTTTTTTTTTTTTTTTCTCCCCAAGAGTTTAAATTTTGGCTGGGTTTCAAGTTTAAACTTTGAGATTAAAGGACTCATATTCCCGGTCCAAACATGTGATGCCATCACCCGCGTAAGACATGATGAATGATTCAATTAGAATGGCGTGACAATCTGCCCGATCTTTTGGCTGATTGTAGATGTTTAGATGTAGAGGTGCCCTATTTGTTTTCAGGATGAACAGTTACATTGCTACATAATCTGTGATTTTGTTTTAATCTTTTGGTTATGGTGTCATATACTTGGACCAATAAAACGATGCGACCCCCGCAGATGGTCATTGTTGATTGGTTGAAGCAGAGAGGGCCATAAGGCCTCCAGTCTCTCATATCGCACTACACTATCTCTAACTCGGTTTCTACTTAATGAATGTTATTTTTCCTGCTGTTACGTCCACACACTCCAACACTCCCTTTTTATACAAGTAGATCTGACCCTTATAAATGGTTTGCATTCAGCTTAGGCTCAATTTATTACACAATTATACAGCATTTTCATGTCATAGCTGCATAATGAGAACAGCTATGGGGAGTTTTATCGTGTGGCAGTACTTTGCACACATTGCTAAAATCAAAGTGTGTAGATACAATAACGGAGTCGTCTGTAATTGTAATGCTATATGTAAAGTTTATTGTATCAGTCCCACCAGGACAGATGTTATAAAGGCAAAAACGCACTAAAAGTTACCCAGCTGGAGGCCAGGGCAAGTGAAAGCAAATCTTATGCATTTGTGTGGAATGCAAGGGAAAAAATGTCATCATTTTTTTTCTCTCTCTTTCTCTCTCTCTTTCCCCCATTCTTAGCAATGTCTTTGTATGCCTGTATAGTTGATGTTGCAATCATGGCTTTTATCAAGGACAACCTGTGGTGTGCATTTTCTTATACGAGAAGTAATGATTATATATTTTTATGTTCTCTCTTTTTTTTTTTTTTTTCTATATTTTCCCCTCTTCCTGTAACAGTATTTCTGTATGTGACTTTCACTATGCACCCAAATGGCTCCAATCTTGGACCTTGTCATTGCCTGCTTGATTGTGGAAAAGGTTGTAGGGGTGAGGTGGAAATAATGTAAGATTCATATATTAGAAGTTAAATATGATTGAATCCAATGGAAAATGGCTTCATGGTTACAGGTGGGAAAAACATCAATAAATTCATTCAAAAACTTCCATGGATGTGTCACTTCAACCTCTTTATTCCATTTTTTTTTTGTGTCAATATTAAAATGTATAATGGATAAAAAAGGGATGTGTCATCTTGTGAAATGAAGACTAGCAATGACAGTGGACTGAAACCAAAGTTTTTTTAGCAAGTCAGTCCACTGGCGGACACGCTCTCGGGCAGCTATTTTTCTTTGTAAACAAGCGGCATACAAGAGCAGCTCCTAAACGGTTGGTCAAGATTACAATTAAAGAACAAATTTCAAATCGGCAGTAAAATCTGACAAACCTGGAATCATAAATTGTGCTTCTTTCCCTAAGACAATTTCCCCGGCAAATGCTCATGCGCGTTCTCGAGACAGGCATGTCTGGTTCTGAAAGGTGATTGGCTCTTTTAACTGTAAGGCGGGACTTTCTACATCCGTTGACCGTTTGGCGTTCCAATTTCTCACATTTATTTTAATAGAAGTGGCCCGTCTCTGCTAAATAGTCTCTGAATAAAACAACTTGAGCTTATGCTGAATCTAAGGGATTCGTAAAATGAAATGGAGCTCTTAGAATCATTTCAAACTAAAATTTGTCACACTATGGTATACTACAGTACAAAAAAATAAATAAACATTAGAAAAAAGAAAAGTGTATTTCACTAACGCAATTTAACATAATTTGTGATTATTTGAGAGTTCTTTTTTCCGACATCAAATGTTCAGGCAGGCTAAATTTGTTTTAGGTGCTGTAACATTTCTTTTCACCATTTTTACCCTCTTTCAAATTATATTTTTAAAAGTGCAAATATCTCTTACTTTTATATGGTAATTAAAAACTGCACGTCAACTACAAACATGTGAATTAAATATATTTAAATACATATGTATGTATTTAAATATAGAAGAACAATAATTGATATACTGTAGGCTGTTTTCAAACTGGGGTCTGGGGCCGCTGGGGTGTGTAAGGGTGTCTGCGGAAAATTTCAGGGGGAAAAAAGTGTCAAATTATTATTACTATTTTAAATTACTGGTTCAATATTCTTCAGACTTTATTTGCGATCCATTTATTCTCTTGACAGCCATGGTTTATCTTCACGAGATTGAAAAGTGGGCAGAAAAAAGATACAAAGATACATTTTGCAAACATCATGTCTTTACAATATTACGCTTATTTGTTACACTGTAAAAATGGGTCTTTATGAATATACAACTGTACATATAAATGTATAGCAGCTTTTATATTTAAGGATGGTGTTCCCTCACAAAGTGATCATCATATTTGTGTCCTTGGCATCAAAAAGTAAAAGAAGAAGAAGAAAAAACATATTGGCTCCATTTGTGTGTATGCTATATGTGTCTTTAAGTGATGAATATTTATGACCCGCTTGAAATGTCATTGGTCAGTCTGGAACGTCCTTTTTTTTCATTGGACAGTCTTGAGCGTCTCTCCTTTTTTTTTATTGGTTCGGGAAAATGGCGGAATTTTCTCATTGGCACTGAAAAGAAACTGCCTCTCAACCGTCCCGTACCTACGAAACATCTATACATATCGCAATTCAAAATAAACGACGCAGACTTAAACCAGCACGTCACACACGTTAATTTAGCTCCATCAGTCTTAGGAAAAAGAAAAAAAAAACCTTCGTCGATGTATATACTAATGCGCAAATCGCCGCCCCAGGCCGCGTGTCTGTTGCTAGGCAGATTATGTTAATATATGCAAGGCCAGCCATCTCTGCAGCTACCATTCTGAGGGAAGACCCACTGCAACCTTTTCCAAAAAATGCACAAAACTCTCGGGAAATCCTCATTCGAACGTTAAGCGCGGATTCGGGATCGTCTCTCAGTAAGTGTCACGTAAAATTCACAGCTCGGTTTCTCTCAAACGGTAGGTTTTGGGGTAGATATATTTGCTTGAGTGTCTTCGCCGAGCTTTGTTGTTGTCTTAGTCCCACCCAAAATGGAGCCGTGTCGTGTCTTCCTTATTCTGCTGCAGACACTCACACAGAGAGCGCGCCGGCCGGGCTCAACTATGAGCGGGGAGCCGAACGCCTCTGTCCTGCATTTAAAAATCTCCGTGAATCTGATATACTTGATTTAAATGGCTTCAGTGGGCCATACCCGCTCATACAGCCACTCTGCTTTCGTCATATAGATGTGAATGGCCTCCAGTGCGTGTTTATGTGTAATAATGTTGGTGTGAGAGTGCTTCTGTGCCGCTGCGGATTGTGTGGTATAGTCCGACTGGAACTCCCAACCTGCGGGCTTCAAACAGGGGGGAGAGCCGGGAAAATACACTGAGCGCTTCATTCACGAGTACAGCATTTATAATCTCTGGATTTGTGTCAGGGTTTCATAAAGGCCGGCGTTACACGCGTTCACGTCTGTTTTTTCTCTCTGCACGGCTGTGGGGTATTTTCTCTCCAGCGGCGGGTCTCCTCTACCCCCGCGGAGTGATTAGACTGACCGCTCCTCCTGTCCGCGCCTTTCTTTGGGCTAAACGGTGTCTTCAGTGAAGCACTTATAACAATGTTCAAAGCGGGTTAAATGTGTCTGATCCCCTGTGCAAATCAGCCACTGTTCTTCAAGATGAGGCAATATACAGAAATAAGGTTATCAGTTAGAATACACGAGTCATCTTCTCCCCTGGTGAATACTAGAGGTAGACCGATATATCTGTGTTACCGATTAATCGGTGCCGATAGTTGCTTTTTTTAGAACGTTTGTTTATCTGCAAAAATCTATGCAGATAGTTTTACTTTATTTTATTTCCTACGTTTTCATATGTGGCCGTCGCTGGAGGATTCTACAGGTAGAACGGCTCATCTCTTCAGTATTACGCCAGTTTCACATATCATCCGTGAGTGGGGCGTGAGCAGCGCGTTCTCGTTTCGGTGCCCATATTAACAGATTACATCCTTCACATTGCAAGTGTGAGTCACGAGGTGAAGAGTCCCAGACACGGCAGTGAGCGGATAGTTGCCGCACACTGAACTCAGCAGCTCTGGTGCAGTAGAAAACTAAACCAAACCAAACTATACAGTACATTTTATATGTCTGCATCTTGACCAACCTTTTTTATTTTTATTTCAGTCCTTCCCCATTCAAGTAGATAGGAGCTGTACATTTATGCCACTTGTTTACAAAGGAAATAGCTGCCCAGCCTACCCGAGAGCGTTCCAAAGATGACCACAGAGTGGACTGACTTGCCTTGAAAGCGACTTTGATATATTAACCAATCAAGACCAAGTACGCTGATAAAAAAGTGAACATGACTGCTCACCGTTGCCGTAGGAACCTAGAAAAGAGACACGACCAATGTGAAAACCCAAATTCTATGCGTTACTCACGCCCCGCTCATGGAGTATGTGTGAATCCGGCATTACACCCGGACTACACTGGACACAGAACTATGAGACGTCGCAATGCCTTGAGGATGTCTACACTCGATGGGTCAAAATGAACGTTCTAAATGTTTATTTGTCTTGTTGGCAGGAATAGCGCCAGCGTGTGCTGCGCAAAATAGAATGGGGCATCCGTTTACTGTCAGCGTAAACAGGGCACTATCCAGTGTAGACAGCATCATTGATTGTATAATGGGAGCGGTTTGCGATTATTTTAAAAGGTTTAACGCATTAGTTTTTCTTAATCGCGATTCACGCATTTACCGTTAATACAGCATAAACACTGGTTTGAACGGCGGAAACTTTACGTTTTGTCCGTCCGGAGCCATTACACGGACACACACACAACAAACACACGCAACAGCGCTTCTGTGTCAGTGATCAAATGATGGGGAAAGGACTTCTTGAAGCTATTTGTTGTACAAAACAAGTCCAGAAGGGACATGTGACAGAATAAGCCTAAATAAGGAACATGTTAATTACCACAGAAGCATGTCAAGTCTGAATTATCACCAAAACACAGAAAGAGACGTTTTTGTCTGCAAGCGCTTTTCATGTGAAGTTCAAAGTGGCGATTAATCCTGGCATTTAAACTCCAACGCGAATTCACGACTGCTGTAGCAAAGCGTATAGCAACAGTATACGAGTAGATCAATGTTGTGGAGAATGAGAGATTAAATGATTTAATGCCTATTGCAATGAATATGCAACCTATGTAGAGATTAGTTCTTTCAATTAGTCAAACTCCCACTTAGAATTGGTGCAATTTTAGTGCATTTCATCTTTATACTGTGGAAATCTTTGTTTGGAAAATGTTAATAAAGCATTATATATATATATATAGTTGTGCTCAAAAGTTTGCATACCCTGGCAGAAATTGTGAAATTTTGGCATTGATTTTGAAAATATGACTGATCATGCAAAAAAAACTGTCTTTTATTTAAGGATAGTGATCATATGAAGCCATTTATTATCACATAGTTGTTTGGCTCCTTTTTAAATCATAATGATAACAGAAATCACCCAAATGGCCCTGATCAAAACTTTACATACCCTTGAATGTTTGGCCTTGTTACAGACACACAAGGTGACACATACAGGTTTAAATGACAATTAAAGGTTAATTTCCCACACCTGTGGCTTTTTAAATTGCAATTAGTGTCTGTGTATAAATAGTCAATGAGTTTGTTAGCTCTCACGTGGATGCACTGAGCAGGCTAGATACTGATCCATGGGGAGCAGAAAAGAACTGTCAAAAGACCTGCGTAACAAGGTAATGGAACTTTATAAAGATGGAAAAGGATATAAAAAGATATCCAAAGCCATGAAAATGCCAGTCAGTACTGTTCAATCACTTATTAAGAAGTGGAAAATTCGGGGATCTCTTGATACCAAGACAAGGTCAGGTAGACCAAGAAAGATTTCAGCCACAGCTGCCAGAAGAATTGTTCGGGACCTAGTGTGTTTATACAGCAAAATGTTCTAAGTGTGCATAATGTATATCATGTGACATAACTTACATATCCCTTTTCACCCAGCCAGCACAAGCACAACGAAATAGTCCAATAATTCAGAGACTTGAAGGAATGAAGAGTTTACAAAGTCAAAATCACAGTCAAACTAATAACCAAACAAGATTTCAAAGCGAGCGTCTAAGCATACGAAAAAATCGGAATGTGGAGCGAGCTCCCGGTGTTGGCGTTGGCGTGCCCTTTTATTTTTTCGTGGGCTTCCGGTTATGGGCGTAGATCTTACGGTGACGTCATCACGTTGGACTTCTCCGGATGATTGGCAGTGGAGAAAACCAACCAGAATGTTAAACCTGCGATAATGAAAGACAGAAACTGAGAGGAAAACAGTGAGGGGAAAAAAAAAAAAGCACTCCAAAAGAAACAACACCTTAACGTCACTTGGGGAAGTAACAAGGCTCATGTTACTCTCCATGATCCACACACACAACTTACCACGCACCCCATTGAGAGCGAGAACCACTAATCACAGCCACGAGTAAGTTACCCCATGTGACTCTACCCTCCCTAGCAACCGGGCCAATTTGGTTGCTTAGGAGACCTGGCTGGAGTCACTCAGCACACCCTGGATTCGAACTTGCGACTCCAGGGGTGGTAGTCAGCGTCAATACTCTGAGCTACCCAAGCCCCCCTAAAGCATTATATTGTTACATATTGTTTTGTTTTCTTTCCTTGGAAGGAAATAAATGCATTTTGACAGGTAAATAAGTCTATTTAGAGTCAATTTTTAGCACTTTAAAAATCTGCAATTAATCGTGATTAACTATGAAAAATTAAGCGATTAATCACGATTAAAAAAATTGTATCGACTGACAGCTCTAGTTAAATTATAATATATTAATTTGGTAAATACTTAAATATAGTGCATAGTAATTGGGGCTAAGTCTTCGTCATTTAAAAATAAGAGTTCCTGGTGTGTTTTAAGCATGTTTAAAGTTAAAAGTCCCACGTTATGCACCAAATCTTCATTTTTCTGGTTTTTATTGGGATTTTGGTTGAACAATAAGCTTCATCTGGGATTTTATTCATTTTGGATTCTTGTAGCCTCTGTGTCTGTGCACATCATTGTAAGGAAAGAATAAGATATGTTTTTTTTTTGTACATTCTATAAATCGATTTAAAAACTATCGGCCGATTAGCTAATTGGTTATCTACCTTTTCCACCACCTTAGTTATCTTATTGGCAAAATCCACTATCAGTTGAGCTCTAGTGAATTCATAACCCGACAGTACCATGGCACTACAATGGTTTTTGGATAGTTATATACAGTTGAAGTCAGAAGTTTACATACACCTTAGCCAAATACATTTAAACTCAGTTTTTCACAATTCCTGACATTTAATCTTAGAAAATATTCCCTGTCTTAGTTCAGTTAGGATTACCACTTTATTTTAAGAATGTGAAATGTCAGAATAATAATAGAGAGAATTATTTATTTCAGCATTTATTTCTTTCATCACATTCCCAGTGGGTCAGACGTTTACATACACTTTGATAGTATTTGGTAGCATTGCCTTTAAATTGTTTAACTTGGGTCAAACGTTTTAAGTAGCCTTCCACAAGCTTCTCACAATAAGTTGCTGGAATTCTGGCCCATTCCTCCAGACAGAACTGGTGTAACTGAGTCAGGTTTGGAGGCCTCCTTGCTCGCACACACTTTTTCAGTTCTGCCCACAAATTTTCTATCAGATTGAGGTCAGGGCTTTGTGATGGCCACTCCAATACCTTGACTTTGTTGTCCTTAAGCCATTTTGCCACAACTTTGGAGGTATGCTTGGGGTCATTGTTCATTTGGAAGACCCATTTGTTACCGAGCTTTAAATTCCTGACTGATGTCTTGAGATGTTCCTTCGATATATCCACACAATTTTCCTTCCTCATGATGCCATCATGAAGTGCACCAGTCCCTCCTGCAGCAAAGCACCCCCACAACATGATGCTGCCATCCCCATGCTTCACAGTTGGGATGGTGATCTTCGGCTTGCAAGCCTCACCCTTTTTCCTCCAAACATAATGATGGTCATTATGGCCAAAAAGTTCCATTTTTGTTTCATTATACCAGATGACATTTCTCCAAAAAGTAAGATCTTTGTCCCCATGTGCACTTGCAAACTGTAATCTGGCTTTTTTATGGTGGTTTTGGAGCAGTGGCTTCTTCCTTGCTGAGCAGCCTTTCAGGTTATGTCAATATAGGACTCGTTTTACTGTGGATATAGATATTGTCTACCTGTATCCTCCAGCATCTTCACAAGGTCCTTTGCTGTTGTTCTAGGATTGATTTTCACTTTTCGCACCAAACTACGTCAAACTCTAGGAGACAGAATGCATCTCCTTCCTGAGCAGTATGATTGCTGCGTGGTCCCATGGTGTTTATACTTGCGTACTGTTGTTTGTACAGATGAATGTGATACCTTCAGGCATTTGGAAATTGCTCCCAAGGATGAACCAAACTTGTGGAGGTCCACAATTTTTTTCTGAGGTCTTGGCTGATTTCTCCCATGATGTCAAGCAAAGAGCTTGAAGGTAGGCCTTAAAATACAGGTACACCTCCAATTCAGTACACCTCCTATCAGAAGCTAATTGTCTAAAGGCTTGACATCATTTTCTGGAATTTTCCAAGCTGCTTAAAGGCACAGTTAACTTAGTGTATGTCAACTTCTGACCCACTGGAATTGTGATATAGTCAATTAAAAGTGAAACAATCTGTCTGTAATCAATTGTTGGAAAAATTACTTGTGTCATGCACAAAGTAGATGTCCTAAACGACGTGCCAAAACTAGTTTGCTAATATTAAATCTGTGGAGTGGTTAAAAAATGAGTTTTAATGACTTCAACCTAAGTGTATGTAAACTTCTGACTTCAACTGTTCCATGGTATTTTTCTTTTTTTAAATCCACTATCAGTCGACCTCTAGTGAATTCATAACCAGACAGTACCATGGCACTACAGTGGTTTTTGGATCACTATATACCATGGTATTTTGGACATTTATGATTATAATGCCTTGGTTTTTGGACATGTATACCATAATATTCTTTGAAGTACATTGGAAAACCATGTAAATCTCATGTATATGGGAATCATTCAGTGCCATATTAAAGTCCCATGGTTTTCGGAAATGGGCATGGTACAGTGATGTTACTATCACTATACCATGGTACAGCCGGAGTACTTTTTTGTGGTAGTTATTCCATTACTTTGAACTTGCTGCTTATATTTGGTTAGAAATTGCTCTTTGTGAGTGAGGAAGTTGTCCTGTGACCTCATACATTCTTATTCCACGCTCCTGGTCTTACTATGCAAAATAATCTATGTGATTTTCACGAAACTTGTCAAGAAAATGTCCTGGTCCTGTTTGTCTCCAAAATCAAAAGAAACAAGTAAAAAATTATATTTAGCATAAAGAAAATGAAGCCTATTTTTAGGGCGATTAAGATTTTTACATTGTGACATGTTCATGACATTTTACCCCCAATTCTCTAAAATAAATTATATTATTGTAAATTGTATTTATACATCAAAGAGTAAGTGCCTCACCTTGGTAAGTGTTCTGAAAATGTCATAATGCAAAAAATCATAATGGTCCTAAATGTGGATAAATATATTTTTGTATTGATTTGGGGTTAAATATGACCAGGACATTTTCTTTGTTTAGTTTTGTGAGAATCACCCCGATGGGATAAAAGGTCTTGTCACTGTAATCTTTTATCATAATGTAGGCTTAATAACTTCTCTTCTGAAATGACTTTTCATCTGACGTCACCAGTTCCTCATTTTTTTTTTAACCCCTCTCCTCCAATCACCTGACTCTATTCTAGGGTGTGGGCTATGCCCACTTTTCACAATCCAATCAATTTCCGATGAATAAAGTCCCACCCTATATATATATATATATATATTTTCTCATTGAATATTTAACTTGGAAATATGTCAGAATACAAAAGTAAAATGGGCTGTTCATGTTACTTGTAAATATCCTTTTGCTGTAATCTTGAAAGAATGGAAAAGTCATGGAAATTAATTTGTCAAAAGGTGTAGGAACCCTTATAATAGCTGTAGCAGCAATGTCTCATCATATGCTTTATGTGGAGACAAATATCTCTACATGTCATTTAGAAATATCTAACTATTTATGTTCTAAACTGTATAATATAGCAGTTCAATTTAGAGGTAGACCGATATATCAGTTTTACAGATTAACTGGTGCTGAGTTGATTTTTGGAACTCTCGGGTATCGGTACAAATCTATACAGATAGTGTTTTCTTTTTTCCCCCATTTTTTTATTTTATTTTTATTCCTCATCAATAAACCTCATCTGGTGATTTATATAGACTATACAAAGCTTCATTTGGTAAATACATATAGAGCATTGTAACAGAGCCAAATCTCTGTAATTTCAAAATAAGAGTTCCCAGTATATTTCGGGCTTGTTTATAGTTAAAAGTCCCGTGTTATGCACCAAATCTGATTATTTATTTTTTAATTTTTCTGGTTATTATTGGGATTTTGGTTGTACTATAAACTGCATTTGGTATTCTGTTCATTTTGGACTCTTGTAGCCTCAATGTCTGTGCCCTTCATAGTAAGGAAAGATTAAGATTGTTTTGTAATGATTATTCTATAAATCGATTTTAAAAAACGATCTGCTTTTTCTACCACCTTAGTTATCAGTGTCTGCAAAATCCACCATCGGTTGACCTCTTGTTCAGCAGCTACAAATGAAGCCCACTTGATTGTGTGGGCTTATTTGTGCTGCATTCACATTGTTCTATTCATATGATAGAGATCAGTATTTATATGATGAACATTTGTTTAATATCTAGTGGTCTGGTGGTGGTTGATGACAGGTGGATAGGTGAAGGAGGTGTTTAAGGGTCACCTCAGATCGTTGCCATGGAGGCCAAGCAGGAGTCATTACCTGTGTGGAGTCCAGCACCCAACAACGACAATGGCAATCCACCTCAGGTACAATCAGTCATTGCTCTTCGCATTAATTTGACATAAAATTACCATACGTTTATAAGAATTTGTCCACTTTGTAACAAACACAAAGAATGTAACTCATTTTATTCCTGTTTTAACCTGAGCATGTAAGCATTTCATTTGTGTAGGTGCATTTTGAGGCTGGTGCGGTGGCCCAGATTGTGTACAGCGGGGAGCAGTCTGACCGGGGTCAGCAACAGGTTGTATACACTGCGGACGGAAGCTCCTACACCTCCGTTGAGTCTGCCGAACACACGCTGGTGTACATACACCCCGCTGACGGAACACAGGTGGGTTACACCAGTCAGCGAAGATATATAGCAATTCATCCTTGATGCTAAGGTCAGAGAACACCGTTTGAGTTATAGATAATTGATTGATTATGTCCACTTTCAAATTGCTGTTACTATATATGCAATCCTGTTGATAAACAATCACATAAGCATAATGTTGAGCTTGTATTTCATATCTGATGTTTACTGCTCTTTTTCTTTTCTGTTTAGGCAGTGTTTACAGATCAGCCCCAAGTGGCCTACATTCAGCAGGATGGCACAACACAGCAGGTAGTGTGGCATTCATGTGTGCTGATTTGATAAGATTTCTTATTGGACTGGTTCATCCATGCAAGGCCGTAACCATCAGAGTGCACTAACAAAAAAGCAGCAGGAAGTACTCCATTAAATACCTTGGAATACCATGGTATAAGAATATGGTTTAATTATTTAGTGCAATGGTATACCTCAAAGTGCCATGGTAAAAGTTTAAGAATCATCCATTTGTGATTTACACCATGTTCTAACCAGGCACAATGCGTTAAGGCAACAAGTCATAAATCACCTGGCATTATTGTGTGTTAGTTGTTTTACCTGAACATTTTCTGTTGTATCAGGTGACTGTGTTGCTGCCGAGCGGTCAAAACATGAACACTGCCAATCTGCATGTGTTGAGTAATGTAGCTGACGGCCCACAAACCATTCTGGAACCTGTGACGCAGGTGACCCTGCACTGCTAAATATGTTCCATAATGCTCACACGATAATCAACTTTTATGCCAGTGGCATGAGAAGCTACAGTATTTGATATAAAGCATCATTTTAATTTTAAGTATTCATGTCATCTTATAATTTATCTTACAGAGCCAGCTTGCTGTGACAAACACGGCTCTCCCCAATATGGCGGAGGCCTCATCCAGTCCCCTGGGGGCCACAGATTCCACTGTGGATTCGGAGGATGAGGACGATGACAATGATAGTGATGACTCTGAAATGGATGACTGGGAACCCAGGACGCCCCAGGCGTTCACTCCACATAACCTCTGTAAATACCTGCATACAGTCGCTTTCTGATAACATCTATGTGAAGTCCAAGTTGTCCTTCTAAGATATAAAAAAACCCTAAGATAGTGTTTGGGTTGAATTTACTTACGAAATGTGAATTTCCAGTTTTGTTTTTTATTTTGTTTTGTTTTGTTGACTGTGAACATGTTTTGTTTTTTACTCAAAGGGTGTGAAGACTGCAATAGCGCTAATCCTGCAGCCTGCTTGAAACACGGTCCTCTCCACCCCATCCTCAACCGTCCCGTGACGTCTAAAGCTCGAGCCAGTCTGCCTCTCGTCCTGTATATCGACCGCTTCCTGGGCGGAATCTTTACAAAGAGACGCATCCCCAAACGCACCCAGTTCGGCCCTGTAGAGGGACCGCTGGTGCAGCGGAGTGAACTGCAGGACACTCACATACATCTGAAAGTATGATAAACCTGGAAACATGTAACGTGAAGATATATTAAAGGATAATATTCAAAAGTCATCATCTAATCTAGTTTATGGGATATCTGTTCATCGGGCGTCAAATAACAATTAAAAAGGTGGTGCAACGGGGGTCTCTCATTCTGTTCCTCTTGTTTTCTCTGTAGCTGTACATGCTAGACCCTGCGAAAGAGGGCGAGAGAGTGGAGGACCTCTGGTTTGACCTGTCCGATGAGGAGCGATGTAACTGGATGATGTTTGTCCGCCCGGCCCAGAACCACCTAGAGCAGAACCTGGTGGCTTATCAATATGGCTCCGACATTTTTTACACCACCATTAAGAACATTCAGCCCAAACAGGAGCTTAAGGTGGGCTGTAAGGGTGAATTTTCTTACCAATAGCAACCCAAATCATATCTATGTGTTGATGTTTTGAAACAAATAGTTGTTTTTGTTTTATTTTTTTATTTTTCTTCACAGTAGACATTTATTTTCTCATGTAGCCAGATGATATCCAAGGTCACAGCTGTGTTATTTTGTATTCCAGGTATGGTATGCTGCATCGTATGCTGAATTTGTCAACCAGAAGGTTCATGATGTCACAGAAGAGGAGAGGAAAGGTGAATTGCCATCTCTTATAAAATAACATTGTGTCCTAACCAGGTAAAAGTTGACAAGCAGTGTTGGGTATAATCCAGTTACAAAGTAAATAGTTGCTGTAATCTGGTCAAAAAGTAGTGTAGCACATTGCATTTTAAATTCGTGTAATCAGATTACAGTTACTGACTTTCAATTAATTACTTTTAATCAGAGACAATGCTATTCTAAAATAGCATTGTCTCTGATTACATCTAAATATTCTTTTCAAAAATACGTTTTTAAGGGAAGTGCGTACTTATCCAGTTAAATAATAATAATTTACTGATGAAATCAAATCGCATATGACATTTGACATAGGGAGTATATTCCCCCAGAGCATTATTATACATAATATTCAGCATAATATATAGTAGATTAATATGGCACTCTCATTAAACCTCTGTAAACATTAATTTTTTTTCGTGCTTCCCTCACGCTGAGAAAGCGTGTCTCTCTCTCCCTCCCGTTGATGGTTTCAGTTGTAGTTTTCACAGTTTCAGTTGAACTCATCGTAAAACACCTGTGGCTGCTAATGTGCAATTGTATTTTAGAGCTCCTTGTATGCACGTGTTACGTAGGTGTAGGACGTTGCGCGTATTGGATAGAACAGATGCTAAAATAATTGTAAAAAATTAAGAAAAACACCCCATCTCCACGATGCGCATCGTCACATTTTTTAACCGTGATGTATCGTTCCACAATAAACCGTTACACCCCTAATTTTAAGTACATTATAGGGTTAAGCTTATTTCTAATATATTATTTATGTAGAATACATGAATTATGGCCCCGTTACTAGTCATTGTGAAGGAGAAATGTGAGGTGCTGAGTGTATGACTTGTGTGTAACAGTGAACAAGAAAGTAATATAGACAGTATTTTGAATTTGTTGAGCGGAAACGTGTTTTAGAAAGAAAGTTAAAGTAATTAGTAGTGTGATTACTTTTCAATGAAGTAATTAGTAAAGTAATTTAATTACAATTTCAGAGCAATATTTAGTAATTTGTAGTGGATTACTATTATTAAGTAACTTACCCAACACTGGTGACAAGTCATTTCTGTCTGCACTGAAAAGGAAAATGCTGTGTGATGTGACACGTTGAATATATGTTTATTTTCTGGTTCCTGGTTCAACTATATAAAAAAAAAAACTTTCTTTCTGTGCCAGTTTTACGTGAGCAGGATAAGAACTGGCCATGTTATGAGTGTAACAGACGGTTCATGAGCTCAGAGCAGCTTCAGCAGCACTTAAACATGCATGATGACAAGCTGGATCTCGTCCAAAGGTTCGAATGCAAATAGAAAATGTGCTGAACAACACGTAGACATTACAAGTACAGGTATTTACCAATGTTTATCAGATTAGACCGTGACTAATATTCTGATCTTTCCAGGCCAAAGGGGCGTGGCCGAGGACGGGGCAGGAAGCGATTTGGCACTGCGAGGAGGCCAGGACGGCGTACCAAATTCATCTGCCCACAGACACCTGCTGAAAGTGCTGATAAGACACAGGTATATCACACAGCTGAGTCCCTATAAGCAGGGTTTCTACAGTCTTACAGTAGTCATTGGTTCACTCTGTGACCATCTTGGTAATGCCCCAGGCTGCTATTTTGTTGTCTTGCAAGTGAAGCTCCAAAGGCAAAATCAAAATCTTTAAAATTGTTTGTCATGATTATGTTTTAATTTAGATTCTTGAGCTCAAATCACACTGAAAAACTTCAGTTTTCCGGTTACATTCTCACTGTAGGAGCTGTTGGCATCTGTAGATAAGCTCCCGTATGAAGAACGGACAGATGGTGCTCTTAACGGGCTGAAGGTGGTGGAGATGACAGCTGATGCAGTGGAGGCAGGGACAGGAGAGGGGTTTGATACCCAGATGACCCATACTGAGGCATTACAAGACGAGGGGGATTCAGGCACCCCGCCTCTGGACTCAGAGCTCCCGGTGTCTGTGAAAGACGACCTGCCTCAGACGGGCCCTGTAGACCCTCACCTCACTCCTCAGGACATGAGGCGGGCGAGGAGGATTAGGGTAAGATACTCGTATCATAAGTGACCCAAACCCCCATATCCCTGTAATGTGTTTATTAGGCTAGATTTATTTAACATTAGCACATTTGTGTGTTCGTGTGTTTTTCTCTTTTGTTGTGTGCTGCACGTTAAGATGGACTTGCAGGTAGGTCTAATGCGGGCCTGAGTGGAGTCAGAGGAAACTACCTCATTCAGTCTATACAGTGTTGTGATGTCACGCTACACTGACATCCTATGACTCCCTGCATCCCCATTACATCTGTCTGTATCAGTTCAGTCCTGTATGCCTTGAGCTGCTTCACCCAACAAATTTATAGAAAATACCCTTACCCAAAAATAACATTTTTGTCATCATTTACTCACCCTCATGTCATTTCAAACATGTTTAACATGTTTTTTCTGAGGAAATCTTAAAAAATGTCCAGGCTGCTCTTTTATGCACAATTAAAGTGAATGGGGACTGATGCTACTCGCAACCTCTAAAAAGGCTGCCATAAAAGTACCATGAACATGGTCCATATGACTCGTACAGCTATATGATATCTTTGTGTGAGGAAAAGACTGAACTTTAAGTTCAGTCATGACAGCTCTCTAAATAAACAAAGGTGTTATAATGGAAATGACAAGTTGGTAGAGTTGGTCTTGGCGGACTAGATCTGCTTACGCTGCTGCAGAGCAAGTACAACACTTGCTATTGCTAGAACATGCTGTGTTGGCACACTTAGACCTACACAAGACATGCTGCATTAAGCATGTAGGACATGCATACATACAAACCAATTATTTTTAGACATTTGGTGCTGAGGAGGAGGGGGGTAGAAGATTTTAAGCACGCTGCAGTGAAACCAGCTTATCTGCAAGTGAAAAGAGAATGCAAGTTGATTAGCTAACAGATTAAATGTCAAAAGACCTGTCTGCTTGGACTTTTGCTATGTTCCTGACACAAAGCTATGGTATGGCTTCATAAGACTTGGAATGACACACCAGTCGTTTGGACTACGTTTATTTTTGTCATTTTTGGAAGCTTGGCACTCTTTGCCCCCTTTCATTGTATAGAAAAGAGCAATGTGAACAGTCTGCCTAACATCTCCTTTTGTGTTCCACGGAAGAAAGAAAGTTAGATGGGTGTGGAACAATATGAAAGTGAGTAAATAATGGCAGAATATTCATTTTTGGGTGAATTATTCCTTTAAAAATTGGCTGCAGGAACAATACTGTTTGTATTCAGCATGCAAACACAATGGCATGTCTTCGCCACCATCTCTGTGATATACAGACCTAAACAAGTGCATTTTGTCATTTCCTGCAAGTCATACTTGCACAGTATGATCTAAGTGATTCCACTTCTAGAGGTAGACCGATATATCGGTTTTACTGATTAATCAGTGCCGATAGTTGCTTTTTGGAACTATCGGTTATCAGCAAAAATCTATGCCGATAGTTGCCGATAGTTTTTTCAAAATTATCCCAACAGTATAACAGCTGGCTCTAGAAGTGAAATAAAAAAATAACTGACACCTTGTTGAAATCTTTCAGCATTGACAATATTCATCCATTTTTTTTCTTTTATCCTCGCTTTAATGCATATTTTGTTATTTTGATTAGATAAATCAAGTGTTCTAATTTGAAGCAAGAAAAATGCGACAATATAGAAACGTACACCACAGCACATACATTTTGTCTCCAACTTTCTTATGAATAATAATGAAAAACAACTCACCTGGTGATATATAAAATCCTCAACTTGTTGAATATAGGCTATAAAAACTTCATTTGGTAAATACTTAAATATAGAGCATTCTAACTGAGCCAATTCTCTGTCATTTCAAAATAAGTGTCCCGAAATAAGAGCGTATTCCGGGCTTGTTTAAAGTTAAAAGTCCTGCCGCTGCATTATGCACCAAATCTGAATTTATTCTGCTTATATTGGGATTTGGTTGCACAATAGACTGCATCTGGAATTTTGTTAATTTTGGGTTCTTGTCGCCGCTATATCTGTCCCCATTTTAGTAAGGAAAGACTAAGAAACATTTTTAACATTCTTTAAATAGATTTTAAAAAACTATCGGCCGATTAATTGGTTATTGGTCTTTTCCACCACCTTTGTTTTCCATATCGGCAAAATCCACTATTGGTTGACCTCTACCCTCTTCATTTGCCCTGATCAGAATGCCCACCCAGTCGTCTCCTCTGAAAATTGTCCATTTGCCCATGCTCTCCCTTTTTTACCCTTACCCAGAATGCCGCACTTCAACATCTTTTCATCCGTAAGTCCTTCCGACCCTTTAAATGCTCCCAGTGTGGGAAAGCGTTCCGGGATAAAGACAAGCTGGAGCAGCACATGCGGTATCATGGGCGGGATGGCTGCCGTCACATGTGTCACCAGTGCGGTAAGAGCTTCCTGTCGAGCACCACGCTCGAGGATCATCTGCAGCTGCACTCTGATCAGCGCACATACTCCTGCCTGTTTTGCGCCGAATCCTATGACAGACTGGACCTTCTCAAAGTGCACGTGGGCGTTCACCTGGTCAACGGCTGCTTCTCCTGCCCCTCTTGCAAGAAGACCTTCACTGACTTCATGCAGGTGTGATGTGCAGCAAACAAATGGACACACACACACACACACATTTTTTGTATGCCATCCCTCGATCCCCATAGAACAAAGAAATGACAAAGAAAAAACCTTGACTAACCTTATAAGTGAAACTCGTATGATAAAGGTTAGAATTTAACTTTAACGTCCATGACAGCATTACGTGTGTTTGATCAATCACACATTTGTGTTATGCAGGTGAAGAAACATGTGAGGAGTTTCCACTCAGAGAAAATCTTCCAGTGTACAGATTGTGATAAAGCTTTCTGTAGGCCTGATAAACTACGACTGCACATGCTCCGCCACTCTGACCGCAAGGACTTCCTTTGCTCCACCTGCGGCAAACAGTTTAAGGTGCTTTACATTGGCTCAAATGAATAATATGCATACATAATTGCATTCACATACACACACACACATGAAATGACACAAAGTGACATTCATGCATATTTTAAGGGCTCTTGAATCCATTTAGTATATTCTTTGCTTTTACAATCTAAAAAATAAAAAACTCTAGTGTTTGTCTTTTGAGTCACTCATTCATTAGCTTGTGTTTATCTCTTCTTCGGTCAGAGGAAAGATAAATTGCGGGAACACATGCAGAGGATGCACAACCCAGATCGCGAGGCCAAGAAGACGGATCGGAACCACCGTGCCAAGGCTTTGAAACAAAAGGAACCCACAACTGACTTTGAGAGCTTCATGTTTAAATGTAGACTCTGTATGATGGGCTTTAGGAGACGAGGGATGCTGGTATTGACCTTTGACCTCAGTTTGCCTCTAATTACCTGTTAGTTGATTCTGGAAAATTTCAAAGAAACAGCTTTTAGTGCTGTTTTTGCATCAAAAGCCACTTGTGACCCTTATGGTTGTTGTCTCACCTCGCATTTTGTAGTAGTAGTAGTCTTCATTATAATCCCAATGGGCAGTTTAGGTGCAGCATGAGACTTAAAAAATGCTTTTTACAACAATAAAATGTCAAATAACAACAATAAAAGCATAAAATAACATCAACCATCAGCCATTAACATTTATAAAAAGAACCACATGAATTCAGTAACCTAATTGAAATAGGTATAAAGGAATATTGGTTGCTATTTATTCTTGGTATCCTATAGTATATCGGATGCCAGAAGGAAGGGATGTGAACTCAATACATAGTGGGTGGATCCAGCTTTCAGCAAAACAAATCTCACAAAACATTTGATAAGCAAATCTGTTTTGATCCTATAATTTTACTACTTTGATTAACAATGGTATTAAAGGAGTTTTCAAAGCATTTACTTAACCTCATGCCATCCCAGATGTGTTTAACTTTCTTTCTTCTCCTGAACACAAACAAAGATTTTTAGAAGAATATCTCAGCTCTGTAGGTTCATACAATGCAAGTGAATGGTGTCCAGAACTCGAAGCTCCAAAAAGCACATAAAGACAGTACAAAATAAATTTATTAGACTCCAGTGGTTAAATCCATATCTTCAGAAATGATATGATAGGTGTGGGTGAGAAACATACAAATATTTAAACTTTTTTTTTTTTTTTACTATTCTCCTCCCTGCTCAGTAGGTGGCGATGTGTATGAAGGATGCAAATCAGCAAAAAGCGAGGAAGAAGAATGTAAAAGTGGAGATTTATAGTAAAAAAGGATTTAAATTTTGATCTGTTTCTCACCCACACCTATAATATCTCTTCTGAAGACATGGATTTAACCACTGGAATCTAATGGGTTACTTTTATGCTGTCTTTATGGGATTTTTTTTTTTTTTGGACCTTCAAAGTTCTGTCCACTATTCACTCACATTGTATGGACCAACAGAGCTGAAATATTCTACAAATTTTCTTTTTTTGTGTTCAGCAGAAGAAAGAAAGTCCTACATATCTGGGATGGCATGAGGGTGAGTAAATAATGAGAGAATTTTCATTTTTGAGTGAACTATTCCTTTTATATTCCCAAACCGGCAGACAATACAAAAACAAACTATAGACTCAATATAAGATTTATAAAACATTGTCATGTGTAAGAATATTGTGGATTGTGTGTGTACAGGTGAATCACCTGTCTAAACGGCATCCTGAGATGCGATTGGAGGAGGTTCCTGAGCTGACTCTTCCCATAATTAAACCCAACAGAGATTACTTCTGCCAGTACTGTGATAAGGTTTGGTCTAATTCAACACATGCATGTTCTACTGACAGCCCACATACAGTAATCTACTGGTGACTTTTTAGAGCTTTGCCAGTATCGCTAAATTAGTGTTTTATTAAAGCCATCCTACATTAATACGCTGTATTTACCACATCTTTGGCCTGTTCAGGTGTATAAAAGTGCCAGTAAGAGGAAGGCCCACATTTTGAAGAACCACCCTGGGGCAGAGTTGCCCCCCAGCATCCGGAAGCTGCGTCCGGCTGGGCCAGGAGAGCCGGACCCCATGTTGAGCACACACACCCAGCTGACGGGCACCATCGCCACTGCGCCAGTGTGCTGCCCACATTGTGCCAAACAGTACAGCAGCAAGGTACAGTCATCACTGAGATAATATGCATTTGTGGTGATACTGTTTGTCTGATGGGGTTAAGAAATAAAAATTATGGTTTAAATGAGAAATTGGATTACAGATCAGTTTGAAATGGGGTGGCTGAAAATGTTGCTGTATGTTTGGCTTTATCTTTAGACGAAGATGGTCCAGCACATTCGTAAGAAGCATCCAGAATATCAGTATAACAGCAGCAGCAGCATTCAGGCACCTCTGGCTGCTACAGTCATCAGCAGCACACCTGCTGTGATTACAACTGACGGCACTACTGCAGAGGCTGTGGTGGTGAGTACAAACAGTAAATCCTATATGCATGCTTAGACATACTCCCACATACTTCACAGACATAGGCCCACGTGCACACTGACTAGTGAATCACCTACATTTTCATTCCATGTGTGTACGGAATGCAGGACTGACTCCTGTAATTGCGATGACTGACAAGTGATAACCAAAGCAACGCTTTATCGTCTCATGCCTGTGAACACAAAACATGAATGCCACCAGTTTAAGCCATTTTGTGTTTGCTGTTTTTAAGCAAAGAGATTATCCACCAAAGGTGTATTATCTTCTGGCAATGTTTAGTTAACTGCTGTCAGCAGAGTCGCCCTGTTAACAGACAAGCTGCATTGTGTACACAGCTGTAGTGAATCAAAGGCTACGTGAAGTAAAAACTGGGACATTATTTACTTTCTTACAGTTTTTCTTGATTGCTAAGACAAGTTTCATGAAACGATTCACCATTTTCTTGAAACTATGAACACTATTTCAAACCTACACAACAGTTTGTACAAACCTCAACCTTCCAGGTCAAAATCAAATATTTCACCCAAAAACATCTTCGGTCAGATTTAAACATTGGCTTCAAATGACACAAATCCAGCATATGCACAAACTATTCCACTGGCCAGAACACACTAGTGGGATCAATACAAAACATAGCTAGAGAAACCTAAATCAGCCAGGGAGAATTTTGCAGGTCAATCGGTAAATGTTTAGAGGTTATAGCACATAATACTGAAAAAACTACGGAAGTTTGCAGGTATTTGAGAGTAGCCTACATTATAGTACTATAAAGTGATACTGGGTGAAAAGGACTGTCAACAAGAAAATTCAGTTATTCTACAGAAACAAATGCTTTCAGAGTACAGAGAAATAAGCAAATTGAGGAACATAGTATACTGTAAAACTGTAAGTGGAGTTGGCACACAAAAAGAACTTACAGTAGTACTACTCTGCCTTGTCAAATGCTCCCGGGCTTTGACAATTGAGTGAATTATTTTGAGTGGTTGTGCTTTCTGAATGAGAACCTGGTTAAACTTGTGCAAAATTAGGACATTTGTGAGAAGAATTTTACAGAAAATGTAAGACAAATTAAAATGTGTGAAAATAGGTAAATTGTGTTTATAGTTTTAAGAAATGTGTCTTGGTTTGGAGCAGGGGCATAGCACCAAATTTTGGGCCCCGGGCACAGAACTATTTTAGGGCCCCCTGACTAATTTGGGTTTGTGGCGGGCATAATATCCAGTATAAACATTTTAGATGGATATTTAACAGTGCTAATTCACTACTTTTTATTTTCAAATGCAAATATTATTTATATTATTAACAAAATAAATTATACATGTATACATTTATGAGTTTCCTTGTTGGCAAAGTCACCATAATATTTCTGAAATGAGGAGAGTGCCAGGTTGTTCGGTCTATCCTGAGACATTTCTGCTCTCAGGTAGTTTTAGAAAGTCTTAACTTGCTAAGTGATATTTACACACAGTGTCCAAAATTAACTTAAAATTAGGGCTGGCCTGAGTATTGTTACATGTTTCCAGATACTAGGTATATTTTGGTTACAATATCCATTTAGCTTAAATATAAAATAAATGATTTCTCAGCTCATTCTGTTAATTATGAAGGGACCTTCTAACCTTCTAGGTAACCCTTCTAGCTACAATTTGAAAATATTACTTTTACAAATTATATTTTGTCAGTTTTTCATCATATTAGTTGCATTTTAGCTTTTGAAAAATTGTCAAATACATTATATTCCATTAATAAATGTCTTGAAACTCAAATTATTATTTTGCATATATACTGTATGTGTTACATGTTTATTGTTTACATGCATAAATGGTTCTATTTACAATTATTTACACTGATACTCAGAACACATGCTAAATCAGTACTGTCTCTTTAAACAGACAACGGCATCTCAGTGCAACGACTGATTTTGTTCCTCACATATTCTTTTGGTGGCTTAATGTGAGGAAAATTTCACATGTATCTCATGGAGTTTAGAAAACAATAACAGTTAGGCATCATGGATAAACCTCTGATGGTAAATGTTGCACTGAAGTAAAATATGTTTGTTCAGTAGATGCGTGAGTATCAGCAGATTTGAATTGTGCACATCACTTTATTAAGCAAGCATCTGATTGTTGTTCACTGTTTAATGAAAGGATGTAATGATGCAGTTGATGTAGATGCAGATGTTACCAACCACCTGGTGAATATTTCCGTTTTATTTTTTTCTCGCCAAAAGCATTTTTTTCTTGTTTTTGGCACGTGCCAGGTGTTAATTTTGGGCCATGTTCACATGAATATCAAACAAATATTCACCTAAGTAGCTATGTTGAGAGGTATGACTCCACTCCTTTTTGAATTTCAATTTTGGATTCATTTCTGTAGATACATTAATGGACTAAGCAAATGACATCATGATGTGTACTCAGTTTGCACCACACTGGCTGATGGTCAAGACCACTTTCACTTTTGTTGAGGGGGGTGGGGGTCGCTAACATGGGAGGAGACAAGGCAGATTATGGGGGAACTCCCCATTTTTACATGTGTAAAACAGAGTCTTGTAACGTTTTATTCCAACCAATAGCATGTTATTACTATATATAACAAATGATAATATAATGGAGTATCAATGAAACCTTTCTGTGGGCCCCCCTCCAGTGAGGGCCCCTACTCAGGTCCATCATTACCCGTGGTCCAACGCCCCTGGTTTGGAGAGTTGAAGGAATGGTTTGGGGAATTGTGCCAATAGAATAAGTTATAGTGTATTAGCAATTGAGGAAAACTAATAAATGTCTGTGGTCTTATTGTGCTTGATTCTTCAGTGCACATTATTCAAAAAAATATATATATTTTTTTCTTAACCTTCCATCAAGATGTAACTTAAATACCATATAAAACCATCATAATGTCAATGAAATATCAATAATTTATATTATTGATCTAGAAATATCAACCAATATCTTTACCTACAGTTGAAGTTTACATACACTTAGGTTGAAGTAATTAAAACACATTTTTTAACCACTCCACAGATTTCATATTAGCAAACTATAGTTTTGGAAAGTCATTTAAGACATCTACTTTGTGCATGACACGAGTAATTTTTCCAACAGTTGTTTACAGACAGATTGTTTCACTTTTAATTGACTATATCACAATTCCAGTGGGTCAGAAGTTTACATACACTAAGTTAACTGTGCCTTCAAGCAGCTTGGAAAATTCCAGAAAATGATGTCAAGCCTTAGGCAATTAGCCAATTAGCTTCTGATAGGAGGTGTACTGAATTGGAGGTGTACCTGTGGATGTATTTTAAGGCCTACCTTCAAACTCAGAGCTTCTTTGCTTGACATCTTGGGAAAATCAAAGGAAATCAGCCAAGACCTCAAAAAAAATTGTGGACCTCCACAAGTATGGTTCATCCTTGGGAGCAATTTCCATATGCCTGAAGGCAACACGTTCATCTGTACAAACAATAGTACGCAAGTATAAACACCATGGGACCACTCAGCCATCGTACCGCTCAGGAAGGAGACACATTCTGTCTCCTACAGATGAACGTAGTTTGGTGCGAAAAGTGCAGATCAATCCCAGAATAACAGTAGACAAGTATCTATATCCACAGTATAATGAGTCCTATATCGACATAACCTGAAAGGCTGCTCAGCAAAGAAGCCACTGCTCCAAAACCACCATAAAAATGCCAGAATACAGTTTGCAAGTGCACATGGGGACATAGATTGTACTTTTTGGAGAAATGTCCTCTGGTCTAATGAAACAAAAATTGAATTGTTTGGCCATAATGACGATCATTATGTTTGGTGGAAGAAGGGTGAGGCTTGCAAGCCGAAGAACACCATCCCTAACCGTGAAGCATGGGGGTGGCAGCATCATGTTGTGGGGGTGCTTTGCTGCAGGAGGGACTGGTGCACTTCACAAAATAGATGGCATCATGAGGAAGGAAAATTATGTGGATATATTGAAGCAAAATCTCAAGACATCAGCCAGGAAGTTAAAGCTTGGTTGCAAATGGATCTTCCAAATGGACAATAACCCCAAGCATACCTCCAAAGTTGTGGCAAAATGGCTTAAGGACAACAAAGTCAAGGTATTGGAGTGGCCATCAGAAAGCCCTGACCACAATCCGATAGAAAATTTGTGGGCAGAACTGAAAAAGTGTGTGCGAGCAAGGAGGCCTACAAACCTGACTCAGTTACACCAGTTCTGTCTGGAGGAATGGGCCAAAATTCCAGCAACTTATTGTGAGAAGCTTGTGGAAGGCTACTTAAAACGTTTGACCCAAGTTAAACAATTTAAAGGCAATGCTACCAAATACTAACAAACTGTATGTAAACTTCTGACCCACTGGGAATGAGATGCAAGAAATAAAAGCTGAAATAAATAATTCTCTCTATTATTATTCTGACATTTCGCATTCTTAAAATAAAGTAGTGATCCTAACTGACCTAAGACAGGGAATGTTTTCTAAGATTAAATGTCAGGAATTGTGAAAAACTGAGTTGAAATGTATTTGGCTAAGGTGTATGTAAACTTCTGACTCCAATCAAATCCAAATGGATGAAATCAAGTCTTACTCTACATTATTTCCCACTGAATATTCTTGATCACTCAAAACCACGGCACATTACAGAAGTCAAATGTTGCAAAGGCCATTTCAAGTTGACTTCAAAGATGTATCACCATAAATAAACTTTGTTGTTTGTTAGACAGAAACAAAGCATATTTTGCTTGTTCTCATCTGTTTCTGTGTTTCTCCTAGACAACTGACTTGTTGACACAGGCCATGACAGAGCTGTCCCAGACCCTGACCACAGACTACCGCACGGCACAGGGGGATTTCCAGAGGATCCAGTATATCCCTGTGTCTCAGGCAGGAGGAGGTCTATCCCAGCCACAACATATACAGCTGCAGGTGGTGCAGGTGGCCCCGGTATGAACACAGCTACAATGAACTTGCAAACCTTTCCTTTCCTTTCCAACCCTTTCCTTTCCAAACTTTTCCAACTCTTTTCTTTTCCTCTTCAACTCTTTTCCTTTTTTCCTTGCCTTTTTTTCCATTTAATTTCCTTTTCCAACTCTTTTCCTTTCCAGTTCTTTTCCTTGTCTTTTTTCCTTGCATTTTTCCTTTCTTTCTTTCTTTTTCTTTCTTTCTTTCTTTCCATTCCTTTTTTTTTTACTGTTCCTTTCCAACTCTTTACCTTTGCTTTTCTTTCCCTTTTCCTTTCCAACTCTTTTCCTTTTCTTTTTTCCTGTTCCTTTCCTTTCCAGCTCTTTACCTTTTTTCTTGTTCCTTTTCAACTCTATACTTTTCCACTTTCATTGCCTTTTTCTTTCCAACTCTTTACCTTTTCTTTTTCTTTGCTTTTCTTTCCGTTCCTTTCCTTTTTTCCTGTTCATTTCCTTTCCAACTCTTTACTTTTCCCTTTTCTCCTGTTCCTTTTCTTTTCCAACTCCATTTTCTTAGTCTTTTCCAATTCCTTCCCTTTACTTTCCAGCTCTTTTCCTTTCCTTTCCCTTTTTCATTTCCTTGTCCTTTCCAGCCCCTTCTCTTTCCTTCAATCTCCTTTCTGATCCTTTCCTTTTTTTGACTCTCCTTTTCCTTGTCTTTTCCAACTCTTTCCTTTCTGACCCTCTCCTGATCCGACCTGGTCACTGAACCATTGTCTGTAGTCATTTCTTTTCATTTCTCTCTATTTAGGCGTCCTCACCTCACTCTCAGCACTCTACAGTTGATGTGAGTCAGTTACATGATCCTCACAGTTACAGTCAGCACTCGATTCAGGTTCAACACATACAGGTGACTGAACCCACTGGGGCTGTGCAGGCCAACGCACAAGTGAGCAGCTGTCATTTTATATAGGTTATATATAGATATGTGTGCTGGTATGTTTTGAGAGCATTTCTTTCATTCTCGATAAGTTACTAGTTTTTTTTATCTTGACCCCTCATGATATCCAATCAGGTTACGGGTCAGCCTTTAAGTCCCTCCTCTCAGCAAGCTGCCCAGGAGCTTAGCACCAACCAATTGACCCCTGTGACCCTGGCTCAGGGCCAAACTCTACAGACGTCCACCAATCAGACGCAAGGAGCTGCACAGCATGCATACCTACCTAGTAATTGGAACTATAGGAGTTATCGTGAGTACCACACATGCCAAAGAGGACGTATCTGTAATATATGCATATAAATTCTGATGTTATATTAACAGTTTTTATGCTCCATTTTTTTTTTTTTTTCTAAGCATCTGAGATCCAGATGATGACTCTTCCTCATACTCAGTATGTGATAGCAGAGGCGAGCACCCCCGTCACTTCTGCCGTCAACAGCAGTCAGGTCAAAACGGTGAGTTGTTGGGAGAGAGTCGTGTACCTCTTACTCAATTACTGCCTTACCCACACTGGGATGGAAAAGTAAATCTCCTAATACACCTTTTCTACTGACACGGAGCCAGTGCCCAAATCAAATATTGATGTGTGATCAATCAAATTTATTTAACTGATTCATTAATTGGCATATAATTAACGCACACCATTTTGATGGAAAAGGGGTAAATTAATTCTGCTTGAACCACTCTTTCAATGAAAGAACTCAATGTGTTTACTTTTCATTACAACTAAAGAAATTATCATAGTGACTTTACATTCAGATGGTCTTGTGTATGTTGTACAAAGTGTTGTTTTGTATGATTGTTTTTACTTGTGCATAGCAGACACACTATGTCATCTCAGAAGGACAGACAGAGCTGGATGGTAAACAGGTGAACGCCCCGTCCACCTCAGCACAGGTTCATCCTGACCCGCTAGAGCAGCCGGTCGTCAGTCAACAGACCACCACACAGTACATCATCACAACCACCACTAACGGGACAGGAGTCAGTGACGTTCACATAACCAAACCCTGACCCCACACACACAACCACACATGAAGAAACGCTCACACTCTTACTGCGGAGGGACACATGAAATCGTCACCCCTTCTGTTGGCGAGGGACTTTAAATGAACAAACAGATTTCTGATTTCTTTTTCTTTTTTCTTGAAGAATATGGATATGTTTTTTTTATGAAATAAAAACACTGGAGTGAATAGCTGTGTTTTTAGAGGCCCAAACACATTTAATCATGATCCCACTACTCAGGAAAGGATTAAATATTAGTTAAGTGTGGAAAGATAAAAACAAAATGTGTGCCTGATTGAGACTAATGAGAGACCCTTAGACAGTATTTTTATGTTTCCACACAATAAAAGGAGGTTGTTGCTGTGGATCTTTAAAGTTGCTGGATTTAGTTTGAATATATTTATTTGGAATACATTTAATTTAGCAAACTAGTAAAGCCAGCAAAAAATTACAATTACAGTTACAATTCAGACATGAATTTTCTGTATTCATGAACCATCTGTAAGTAAAATAACTGTCTGTATTAGCTGGTGAAATAATGTCCAGGTCATATTCTACCACAAAATCAGACCAAAGAATTAAATAATAATGTTATTTACATTTGTAAAGAACAATTGGGAGTATTCACAGTAGAATTTGTTTTACTGAATATATGCTGATTTTAATAGGGGCGAAGGTGTTCAGACACAGTTTTTTTTATTTTATTTTTTTATTGTCACCTCTGTAATGATGATTTGAGGATAAAATGTGCTTATTTGTTATAGGAAGTATGTCAAAATGCAAAACAACAAAAAAAATCTTAATTGTCATAAAACAGGCTTAATTTTCTTGAAGCAAAATATAATTTCTTATCTTTTGATTTTAATGTGAAATATGACCTGAACAGTTCTTAAGATTCACAGGGCATCTAACCTGATCGAGGGTCAGCTCTCCTTCTCAAACTTGCAATATAGATGGTTAAAACATCTCAAATCAAAGATCAGATCATTCACGCCCATGTTATCTCCCCTACCATGATGTGAGAAATGAATGCCAAACCCAGATCAGCACTTAAAAGTATGTATAAATGTATTGCATGGTCACGGGAAGGGTCACCAGCCAGTCTGAGGTTAATGTGAAGGTTGAAAATGATCCAGATTTGGAAAAGAAAAACAGAAATGCTTCAAGTCACCTGCTCAAAGACTTCCAGTGCTTTTCACCCATAAAACCATTCTACAATATTAAAACAATATGTCAGTATGTCTGAATTCCCATATTATTCTGTGCTGGATTGTGTTTAAATGACTGGATTTTTAGGAACTTTCATGTAAACTCTGTGTTTATGGTCATACTGGTATTTATTTGGGTTTTGCACTTCCACCGGTGGAACACTGCTGAGTCTTTATAACCTGAAGAAGGGAAAATATATCCATCGTTCATTATTTATAGTGAGACAAACTTTTACAATGTAAAAAAAAAACAAAAAAACAAAATGGTATCTGTACTATTCTGATGATTATAAGTATTGTAATTATTGATGGTTTATGTACAGTAATGCACCTCAGTGTCTCGGGGTTGGTGTCCCCTGTTGTCCCTAGTGATGGGAAATAAATGTGCTTTTGTACTCTTCTTGTTTTAATGTGTTCCTCGTGCCACAAACACCACTAACATTTACATTTAGTCACTTAGTAGACATTTTTTCCCAAACAAGCAATTTGTCATACAACAGTCAATACCTACAGGATCACTTTGCCAAGTTCCTGTAGTAGCAGATCCCAAAAAAAAAAAAAAAAAAAAAGCTGCATCTGTATTACAAAAGATGATGATAACTGTTAAAAAATAAACAGAAATGTAATATTTGTAGTGCCACCAAGCAACACTAGATAGCAGAATTTATTTTCTACATTAATCAATATTTCTGGTTTCAGGAATATTTACATTACCGTGTAAACATTCAAAACAAACTTAAACATTATAAATAGACAAAGTTAATCCCTTAAAACTTGTTTCTTTTCCTGCTTTTCCAGTGCATCATTCTACCCTTAGAAGGTATCTGCTTTAAATAAACGGTAATTACTTTAAAGGATAGTTCGCCTAAAAATGACAATTCTCTAATTTACTGTATGTCTTTTCTTCTGCAGAACACAAATGAAGATTTTTAGAAGAATATCTCAGCTCTGTAGGTCCACACAATGCAAGTGAATGGTGGACAGAACTTTGAAGCTCCAAAAAGCACATTAATGCAGCATAAACATAATCCATACGACTCCAGTGGTTTAATCCATGTCTTCTGAAGCGATCTAATCGATTTTGGGTGAGAACAGACCAAAATATAACTCCTTTTTCACTATAAATCTTGACATCAGCAGTTTCATTGGCAATCATGAATTCAAGCACTTCCTAGCGCCATCTATCACTCTGCACATGTGTCAAGCACTAGGAAGTGTGATCGAGCTTGAAATCATGATCGTGCCTAGAGACTGATACAGCAAGATGTACAGTGAAAAAGGAGTTATATTTTGGTCTGTTCTCACACAAAACCAACTGGATCGCTTTAGAAGATATGGATTAAATTACTGGAGTCTTATTGATTACTTTCATGCTGCATTTATCTCCTTTTTGGAGCTTCAAAGTTTAGGTCACCATTCACTTGCATTGTATGGATGTACAGAGCTAAAATATTCTTCTAAAAAATCTTCATTTGTGTTCAGCTAGAAGAAAGAAATTCCTACACATCTGGGATGGCATGAGGGTGAGTAAATGTTGAGAGAATTTTCATTTTTGGGTGAACTATTCCTTTAAGTCTGCTGTGCACTTGCTCCACATCTTCATCTGCTGTGTTTGTAATCTATCAATGACTGACGTATATTGTGTTTTGGGCTATATTTAAACTGGGAGTGGTGACAGCTGGTGCAGGTGAGGTCAGGGTTGGGCACTCACGAACATCCCCACCATATCACATTCCTCACAAATCCTTCTTACAACCCAGCAAGGAGAACAAAAATCATTATAGTGTCTGATGAGTTAAACCTGCCGGACCAACTCGTGTTTCTGGAAAATCACGGCATGGTTTGAGGAACCAAAACACCCAAGTCGTCCGTGAGGATCCATGCCTCAGCTGAGCGCGGGCGATGTGTGGAATAAGGTGAAGAAGGTCAGAGGAGCATAGGGTGGAGGAGAAGGAGATGCTGGCTGGAATGATGAGCAGAGGGAAAGGGGTGGAGGAGAGGATCGAAAGAGAGCATTGATGGATAACGTAAGTGTTTGGAGGGGTGAGAATGGGTTAGACGAGCTGTCGACAAGTGAGCAGTGAACCGTTGTGATGTTATCCAGTTTATTTTCACTCGGCTCACACTCACAGCTATTTTAGAGGAGAGGGCGCGCGCACACACACACACACACACACACACACACACACACACACACACACACACACACACACACACACACACACACACACACACACACAGACATTACATAATGTTGCCTTGTTTATGAGAGGTGTAACTTTTTGATTGCATCTCGATTTTTGTTTTATACACCCGTATTCGTATTATTTCTCCGCCAAAGAAAATAGTTAAAAAAAGAAGCCAAAATATCAAACACAACTCGCTCGCTGCACTTCTTTAACACTCGGGTTTTGAACTAGTGTTCGTATTCGAATCTGTTTTGAATGAATATCTTAAAGGTGCACTCAGTTTTTTACCCTCATTTTAAAGAAAAAAAGAAATCAAAGTCATTTTTATTTGTATAGCGCTTTTCACGACACACATCATTTCAAAGCAGCTTTACAGAAAATGATGCTTTAACAGAAAAAGCTGTAATATAGTAATGTATTCGAGTCATAATAGTGCGGTTTAAAAAAAAAAAAAAACGCTTGTAAACTGTGCCTTAAAATAAATTATAGAAAATAATTATATTTATACTTATAACCCCAGTGAGCAAGCCGAAGGCGACTGTGGCAAGGAATACAAAACTCCATAAGATGTTGGTTAATGGAGAAAAATAACCTTGGGAGAAACCAGGCTCACTGTGGGGGCCAGTTCCCCTCTGACTAAACAACATGAATATGATGCCAATATTAGTTATTTATGTGCAGTGCAAGTCTAGATTTAAAATTAATGTTTAAACAAAAAGATATTATGAACTGTAAAATTAATGACTAAAGTCTTAGAATTTACATTGTTAACTAACTGCGGAAGTGCAAACAGATGCATTGTCTATTGTTATTTGGCTGATGAGGGCTGCAGTTAATTTATTATCTATGTATTCTATTTTAAGAGTGTAGTCCATCCTTTGATCGAGGTGATGTAGTAGGCAGAGGTCAGTAAGGTGCATTGCAGTTCGACTGTCAGCTTGTGGCAGATTCATTTCCGGTGGATTCCATCTTAAGTCCAAGTTTCAGGCAGTGTCCAGTGAAGTATCCCAAAAATCAATTGTAATTTTGAAACATATGTATAAAGTCATGTTCACTCACATGAGATGAAGACTGCAGTCATATCAGTTACTTTATAAAAGGTGTTTTATTCTACATGGAGAGGGTCCCCTCATGTGGGCTGCCATGTTAGAATCACATGACCAGCGAATACTACTCACTTAATCTCAATAAACACTCGGTTATTGGAAACTTTCACTCATGAATTAAATTAATAATGGCTGACTGTGGGGCCTGGGTAGCTCAACGAGTATTGACGCTGACTACCACCACTAGAGTCACAAGTTCGAATCCAGGGTGTGCTGAGTGACTCCAGCCAGCTTTCCTAAGCAACCAAATTGGCCCAGTTGCTCGGGAGGGTAGAGTCATATGGGGTAATCTCCTTGTGGTCACAATTAGGGGTTCTCGCTCTCAATGGGGCATGTGGTAAATTGTGCGTGGATCACGGAGAGTAGCATGAGCCTCCACAAGCAGTGAGTCTCCGGGGAGTCATGCACAGCGAGCCACGTGATAAGATGCGCAGATTGACGGTCTCAGAAGCGGAGGCAACTGAGACTTGTCCTCCACCACCCGGATTGAGGTGAGTAACCGTGCCACCATGAGGACCTACTAAGTAGTGGGTATTGGGCATTCCAAATTGGGGAGAAAAGGGGATAAAAAAATAAATAATGACTGACTGTAAATATTTAATTTTTTTTACAATGGCATCAGAAACTGAAAACTATTGTGTTTAAATGATGCTGCATCCAAGCCCCTAGGTGTCAGTCTAAGTCCAAGATGACAAATTCAAATCATTACTGAGTACACCTTGTAGACAAATTATTCTCGTTCACTTCCATTGTGTGTGTCCCAATCAGCTCCCTTGTTCAGTTGTCAGGGCTCTGGTCAGGGAGTCGGCCATTTCTAAGGCTGTCCCATTCGCAAAATTGTTCCAGTGTACTGAAACGTTTGCTCCCCAAAAATTCTAAGAATGCACCATAAAAATCAGGGAGCATTGTTGCTCACTATGATTACTTATCAGAAATATCATCAGGTTTCCAAAAGTCTCTCAAGTAGTTAGAGGACGAGCCAAGTGTAAATATATGATGTCAAAATGTATATTTTTTTAAATATTAGTTGTTAAAAAAGATTAAAAATACACTCATTTGTACTGTATTTTCTGAATTTTCTGAATCTCCAGAGACTGTCACTCCGCAAATCAATGAATGAAATAAAAATGAACGATGAATCAAAATCCCAGCCGCTAATTGGAAAAAGCTTCAAAGACAGACAAGCGGAGTGATACAAATAGTGAGGCATCCCAGTGCTGTTATACTAAATATCAGCACTCTTAGAATTTTGCTTGGCCAATCAGATTCGAGGATCATAACTTAGCCTGCTATGCTAATTTTATGATTATCTCTTTCTCAATTCTTTCTGTTCCTCTTCCTAACAGACTGCAGAAACTGGCTGAAATGGAGTTGTTGTCTTGTTCCAATAGCAGCCGTGCAGCTGGTTCTTCTTGAAGAGTCACCTCTTCACCCGTCTGTCAGTCTGACTGAAGCTGGTGGTCGACTGCTCCTCACCGGTCTGCTGTGTGCTGTTATGGCTCTTTGTGCTTTAGCCTTCAACCGTAGCTTTCTTCTCTGTAATGGACAGAAACTAAAGCAGGTCAGTCTGCTACTGAATTTATTAAATACTAAGGATGTGACTAAATATTCAACATATTCAGTATGGGGGGGATCATGTGTAAAAGTTTAATGGGGAAGTGTGTAATGTTTGCACCACTAGCTCCACCAAATGTATAATGACTGTTTTTAAACACTCACCTCCCTAGACCCACGCCATTGGTTGAGTGAGTCAATATCGGGGATTCCATCTACATATTATTTCAGACTTTTGGGATATTGCATAAATTGTTTTGGATGGAAACACCAAGATGGGAATAAAATCTTCAAAATCTGCATAAAAAAGGTTTACAGTTTTTATTCAATAAGAAGACATGTACATAAACTAAGATGGGAACACATTTACAGAATATATTCCTATGGAATTTATAAAGGAGTATAGATGCGTATCAAAAAAATCATGTGACTTTGCCCCAACAAGCCATGTGAATACATAATTCGCTCCGAGAATATAATCAATATCATCACTTATTGCGCGGTCTCTGGAATACTCGATTCTGATTGGTCAGTGGTGGCATCTAGCGGTCTGATATTTCTGAGTAACAACCGCACATCCAAGGATCATATCAGTTATCCGGATCATGCGAGTTAGCTTTCCTACTTCTCAGATCACTGTATGATCTCTACAAGTAAGCCAATAGAATAATTTCAACACAAATCAAGATTTCATATCAATTTATTTATTTATTTGGCAAGTAGCCTTGTAATAAGCTGGATAATGAGCAGGGAAGGTCATTTTCACAGAATAAACTCCAGAGGCAGAATTCGGCTGTTCAACGATTTCTTTCTTTTAACATAATTACATAATTTCAACACAAATCAATATTTTATGTCATTTTATGTCATTATTCATTTATTTATTTGGTTAGTAGCCATGTAATAAACGGGATAATGTACAGTCAGCTGATTGTTGTCGCTGACTGTTCCGCTGCCTCTGCTTAGCGTCTGGGTTCTGATCACCCTGTTGGTGTTTATTTTACAACAACAACCAGCTGACTGTAGATTCTCCCTTTATTTGCATCTCAAATGTTGCTCAGGTCATTCTGAAATACCAGGCACGAAGCCTGTCATCAAAACGATTGGCTACTATTACCTCCCAGAACTGTCTGACTCCAGGTGGCGGAGGACAAGTATCAGTTGCCTCCGCTTCTGAGACAGTCAATCCACGCATCTTATCACATGGCTCATCGTGCACGACACCGCGGAGACTCAGAGCATGTGGAGGCTCATGCTACTCTCCACGATCCACGCACAATTTACCACGTGCCCCATTGAGAGCGAGAACCACTAATCACGACCACAAGGAGGTTACCCTATGTGACTCTACCCTCCCTTGCAACTGGGCCAATTTGGTTGCTTAGGAGACCTGGATGGAGTCACTCAGCACACCCTGGATTCGAACTAGCGAACTCCAGGGGTGGTAGCCAGCGTCTTTTACCACTGAGCTACCCGGACCCCCCAGATTTTATGGGATATTAAATGAGCTTCACGGGTTGTCATTGTGAAGATTCTACCTTGACATTTGGAGTCAATTATGTTTTTTTTATTCTCCCCCCAAAAGCTTATCAGTGCCTACTAATGTGTGTTTTGTTAATATTTTAACTAAATATTGTGTATTATTCTGTGTGACTTTATCAGGTGCTACTGCAAAATGGTGGCGTGATAGAAAAAGTCAAAACATTTGCTGGAGGCCTGCAGACATGGTAAGAGAGAGACCAAATCCTATACATTATAACTGTGTCAAAATGATTTTCTGTGATAAACAACAGGATGCCACACATGCTATAGATAGAACTTAACTCATATTGAACCCGGAACAGTCCTTTGTGCAATCCCTCCCACCTGGGACAGACTGTGAACTATTGTTTGTAACACAATATTGTCTTCCTGTACATTCATTTACTGTATGTCTTATTCCTTGTCCCCAGAATTACAGCACAGCAGGATGCAGGTCATCTTGTAACCTAGGTTAATGTTCTGGCAGATGGTTTAGTGGTTTCCCTGCTTCACGAGCCCCTGCCAGAACCCAGCGAGCCCCACATACGAGATCTTCTCACAAGACTGGAGGTTGGTCTATCAAGGATGTGTGGTGCATTACCACATGTAAACATCACACGACCACCAATTATGTAGTAAACCTCACACAAGACACCAAAGTATGTCGTGATTTTTGATGAAAAGTCATTTAAGGTGTAAATGCCGAAACGTACTCTACGCAATTCATGAACAGATGTGAGCGCTTGGCCACCGCATTGCCAATGCGCAGTCCGGTTGAACATGCTTGATATGCGTTCTTGCGTTACCATGACGGGATCAAACCTAAGTACTCAAGGGGGTGATAGAGTTACCTTCAAACGTCTGTGCCATTAAACTGGATGTGTTGTGATTCTGGTAGTTTTCTATAAATATATTTACTTTAACTTACTTGCTCAGCAGTATTCTCTTCAAACTGTTGCTCCACTATGACAGTGGTTGAGTTGAAAGGGAAAAAACACTGTAAAAGCGAACAGTTCACTCTAATTTAGCTATAGTGCCCCTTGTGGCAATGTTGAGAATGCAACCCGTAGTTGTCTGTAGTAGTAGTCTGACATTATGCTGTCATGTCTGACCGATACATATTGGCACTTGCATTTCAAATTATGTTGCCATTGGAAACAGACAGATCTTGCCGGTTCTGCTAGACACCATAAACAAGAATTTGTTTATAAAAACAAATAATGTTTTGTTTTTTTCATTTCTTTAGGAGACTACAGGGGAACTAAAATAGACACAAATGAGACGATTGTTGACATGTACACACACTGAGCACTTTATTAGGAACACTATGGTCCTAATAAAGTGCCCGACATGGTCTCCTGCTGTTGTAGCCCATCCGTCTCAAGGTTCGATGTGTTGTGCATTCTGAGATGCTATTCTTCTCACTACAATCATACAGAGTGGTTATCTGAGTTACTGTAGACTTTCTGTCAGCTCGAACCTGTCTGGCCATTCTCTGTTGACCACCCTCATCAACAAGGCATTTCCGTCCGCAGAACTGCCGCTCACTGGATGTTTTTTGTTTTTGCACCATTCTGAGTAAACTCTAGAGACTGATGTGCATGAAAATCCCAGGAGATCAGCAGTTACAGAAATACTCAAACCAGCCCGTCTGGCACCAACAATCATCCATGAGATTATCTAATCAGCCAATTATGTGGCAGCAGTGCAGTGATTAAAATCATTCAGATACGGGTCAGGAGCTTCAGTTAATGTTCACAGCATCCATCAGAATGGGGAAAAAATGTGATCTCAGTGATTTGGACCATGGCATGATTGTTTTCTGTCTCTATCTCTGTCTCTCTCAGGGTGAGTTGTGTGTGCTCTCTGCTGCAGGTTCAGCGTGAGTGTGATGACCTCACATTGACTTCTATTATTCTTAGAATAAACAAAGTAGTTCTGTCATCATTTACTCACCCTCATGTTGTTCCAAACCTCTATCTCATGAACGCTTTGGTGTATTGACATGAAACTTCATATGTGGCATTGTGACCAAACCCTGACAATACCATATCTATTTGGTGACAGTGCCACCTATTGGTAAAAGGCTATAAGCACTTGTATTACTCTAAAGGTCCTTAAAACTAATGCCTTTTTTCACCACTGTGCTTAAAATCATTACTGGAATTCTAAATTCAATCAAAATGTTTGCCACAAGTCTTTATAGCAAGTCAGTCCACTGGCGGCCATATTTGGAACACTCCCGGGAAGCTATTTCCAGTTATGCCAGTGCAGCTCCTATCTACTTGAATGGGAAAAGACCAAAATCTCCAAAAAGGTTGGTCAGGATTACGATCAAAGAACATTTTCAGCAATAAAATCTGACAACACTGGTATCATAAATAGTGCTTCTTAAACCTCAGATTACTCAAAAAAATAAAAATAAAATTTTCTCTGCTTGTCTAGCTAATGTGCATGCACATTCTCGAGTTGATTGACAGGCGATGTCTGTATCTAAAAGGTGATTGGCTCTTTTAGTTGTAAGGCGGGTCTTCCTTTGTACATCTGTTGACTGTTGGGCATTTCAATTTCTCCCATTCATTTTAATAGAAGTGGCCCATCTCTGCTAAATAGTCTCAGGCTTGGCCCAGCAACAGCTGATTACAGCTTTATTTATAGTTAGAATTTAGACTGGAATAAACTGGAATTTCAAATAGATATATTTTATTTTAATTTGTATGTGTCCCTTTCAACTGATTTTCATTTTAGGTAATTTTCACTCTTTGATTGTTAGTTTTAGTTTTGTCAGTGTTTGTTTTCTAGTTTCTGTATAGTTTTAGTTTTTCAATAATATATATATAGATATGTATTTTAAGGCTGTGAAAGGTAATGCATAACTGATATAATTTATGTTTAAAGTTAAAATCCTCAGGGCCATCTAGTATTATTGTGATCTAGTGGCTTGTTCATGTTTCTTGAAGGTGGGTTGTAAAGGTTTAAAATCTTATAACATACTGTGTATCAAGAATTTATAAGTCTTTTTTTATTTTTTTTTATTTTTTTTTAGTTTTGGAGTAATGAAAATGTAAGTATGTTAGCTTAGCTTATTCATTAAGTTTGCATTTTAGATTTCATCAATAATAATAACACTGGCATTAAGCAGTACATTTTTGCTTTTGATATGATTTAATTTGTTCTGTGAATTAACTCACAGAGATCCAGGAAGACTTCTTGTCTTTGGAACAGCAGACATCATATTTTGTAATCCACCTGAGAGGTTTGATGAGAAAAAGACAAGTATGTGTTCAGATCAATCACAGACCACTCCCCCATTAACTCCCTCAGCTGTCCCAGTGTACACGGCTGTTCCAGAACCATTACAATCACATTCTGACCCAGAACCCTCAGAACTCACACAGAAATCCCACTCCAAACTCTCCCCCTTCCACCTCCAGTGTGGGATAAGGAGGAGGAGGACAACACTGTGATTTCGACAAAAATGTGACATTTTTATAGGTGCAGAAACACATGATTCAGTGTGGAGACATTTTTGGAGAGGGAATTTGGACCTAAGAAATTACCATATGTATGTCTTTGAGATGAGGTGAAGTTTAGAGACATACACTTGATGTCATGTTTACCAGCCCATTTATCACAGCCCTGTCAGTATGGCTAATCATTTTCAGGACTTCTTAAACATCTTCAAAGTGTTCTCATCAAAAAATCCTCCATGTGCAGCAATGACAGCTTTGCAGATCCTTGGCATTCTAGCTGTCAGTTTGTCCAGATACTCAGGTGACATTTCAACCCACACTTCCTGTAGCACTTGTCATAGATGTGGCTGTCTTGTCGGGCACTTCTCACGCACCTTACAGTCTAGCTGATCCCACAAAAGCTCAATGGGGTTAAGATCCATAACACTCTTTTCCAATTATCTTTTGTCCAATGTCTGTGTTTCTTTGCCCACTCTAACCTTTTCTCTTTGTTTTTCTGTTTCAAAAGTGGCTTTTTCTTGGCAATTCTTCCCATAAGGCCTGCACCCCTGAGTCTTCTCTTTACTGTTGTACATGAAACTGGTGTTGAGTGGGTAGAATTCAATGAAGCTGTCAGCTGAGGACATGTGAGGCGTCTATTTCTCAAACTAGAGACTCTGATGTACTTATCCTCTTGTTTATTTGTACATCTGGCCTTCTACATCTCTTTCTGTCCTTGTTAGAGTCAGTTGTCCTTTGTCTTTGAAGACTAGTGTACACCTTTGTATGAAATCTTCAGTTTTTGGCAGTTTCAAGCATTGTATATCCTTCATTCCTCAAAACAATGATTGACTGACGAGTTTCTAGAGAAAGCTGTTACTTTTTTGTCATTTTTGTCCTAATATTGACCTTAAAGTAATAGTTCACCCAAAAATGAAAATTTGCTGGTAATTTACCCAACGAGCTTACATCATCGAGTCGTGTGGATTATTTTGATGCACCCTAAATATGCATTTTGGACCGTCAAAAAATGGAGGACATTCACTTGCATTGTTTAGAGGAGGAGGCCTGAAAAGTCTTAAATTCTGTTTTGATGAAGAAAGAAACTCAGATACATCTTGGATGGCCTGAGGGTGAGTAAATTATCAGCAGATTTTCATTTTTGGGTGAACTATTCTTTAAGACATGGCAGTCTATTACATACTGTGGCAACTTAAAAACAAAAACAAAGGCAATGTTAAGCTTCATTTAATGAACCAAATAGCTTTCAGCAGTGTTTGATATAATGGCAAGTGATTTTCTAGTACCAAATGATCAATTTAGCATGATTACTCAAGGATAAGGTGTTGGAGTGATGGCTGCTGGAAGTGGAGCCTGTCTAGATTTTATCAAAAATGACTTTTTTCAAATAGTGATGGTGCTGTTTTTTACATCAGTAATGTCCTGACTATTCTTTGTGATCAGTTGAATGCCACTTTGGTGAATTAAAGTACCAATTTCCTTTGGTATATATATATATATATATTATAAAAAGTATTTGGACATTGAAGCCAAACTTAAAATGTCATTGTATAAGAAAACAATATATCAAACCAACTGTAAACAAATGATGCTATACCATTCCTCACTACTAATTTTGCTTTTCAGAGCCATTTTTGCAATGTTATTATTAGTGACTGTATGAAGTCAGTCCCTCTCAATTTCACACAGCTGTCCTAGCAGAGTAACACAGTTCAGCACATTAACTAGGAATATGTTCCACTAACATTTAATATTCAGAAAGTATACAAATACTATTTGTCTTCTTTTTGAGCAATATATCTATTAACATACCATTTAAAACCTAACAAACTTCTTTTTGTGAATTCTTTGTCAAATAAATGCCACTCGCATCTACATTTTATCTAATGCAGTGACATTCATACATTACACAGTGTCTATATTTTGACTTGTGAAACTCTACTTGTAAAAGGTGTAAATAAAACCATATTTCTCGTATGCATATTTGAAACCAAAGTAGATGTTCGGTATGAAAATAAAGCCACAGATAATGAAAGTACAGGTGCATCTCAATAAATTAGAATGTCGTGGAAAAGTTCATTTATTTCAGTAATTCAACTCAAATTGTGAAACTTGTGTATTAAATAAATTCAATGCACACAGACTGAAGTAGTTTAAGTCTTTGGTTCTTTTAATTGTGATGATTTTGGCTCACATTTAACAAAAACCCACCAATTCACTATCTCAAAAAATTAGAATACATCATAAGACCAATAAAAAAAAACATTTTTAGTGAACTGTTGGCCTTCTGGAAAGTATGTTCATTTACTGTATATGTACTCAATACTTGGTAGGGGCTCCTTTTGCTTTAATTACTGCCTCAATTCGGCGTGGCATGGAGGTGATCAGTTTGTGGCACTGCTGAGGTGGTATGGAAGCCCAGGTTTCTTTGACAGTGGCCTTCAGCTCATCTGCATTTTTTGGTCTCTTGTTTCTCATTTTCCTCTTGACAATACCCCATAGATTCTCTATGGGGTTCAGGTCTGGTGAGTTTGCTGGCCAGTCAAGCACACCAACACCATGGTCATTTAACCAACTTTTGGTGCTTTTGGCAGTGTGGGCAGGTGCCAAATCCTGCTGGAAAATGAAATCAGCATCTTTAAAAACTGGTCAGCAGAAGGAAGCATGAAGTGCTCCAAAATATCTTGGTAAACGGGTGCAGTGACTTTGGTTTTCAAAAAACACAATGGACCAACACCAGCAGATGACATTGCACCCCAAATCATCACAGACTGTGGAAACTTAACACTGGACTTCAAGCAACTTGGGCTATGAGCTTCTCCACCCTTCCTCCAGACTCTAGGACCATGGTTTCCAAATGAAATACGAAACTTGCTCTCATCTGAAAAGAGGACTTTGGAACACTGGGCAACAGTCCAGTTCTTCTTCTCCTTAGCCCAGGTAAGACGGCTCTGACGTTGTCTGTGGTTCAGGAGTGGCTTAACAAGAGGAATACGACAACTGTAGCCAAATTCCTTGACACGTCTGTGTGTGGTGGCTCTTGATGCCTTGACCCCAGCCTCAGTCCATTCCTTGTGAAGTTCACCCAAATTCTTGAATCGATTTTGCTTGACAGTCATAAGGCTGTGGTTCTCTCAGTTGGTTGTGCATCTTTTTCTTCAACACGTTTTCCTTCCACTCAACTTTCTGTTAACATGCTTGGATACAGCACTCTGTGAACAGCCAGCTTATTTGGCAATGAATGTTTGTGGCTTACCCTCCTTGTGAAGATTGTCAATGATTGTCTTCTGGACAACTGTCAGATCAGCAGTCTTCCCCATGATTGTGTAGCCTAGTGAACCAAACTGAGAGACCATTTTGAAGGCTCAGGAAACCTTTGCAGGTGTTTTGAGTTGATTAGCTGATTGGCATGTCACCATATTCTAATTTTTTGAGATAGTGAATTGGTGGGTTTTTGTTAAATGTGAGTCAATATCATCACAATTAAAAGAACCAAAGACTTAAACTACTTCAGTCTGTGTGCATTGAATTTATTTAATACACGAGTTTCACAATTTGAGCTGAATTACTGAAATAAATGAACTTTTCCATGACATTCTAATTTATTGAGATGCACCTGTACATCTATTTTGGTCTAGGCTGGTGGTACCATCTGTGGCCATAAGAGGGCACAATCCAATCAAAAATAAGAGCTGTATCCCAATTCACATACAGTACTTTTTCTAAAGTGCACTAATAGTATGTACTTCACTGTTGATGAGAAATTCCATACTTTTAAATAAGTAGTAAGTTAGTACTGTATGTATCTACAAGCACACTACAGACCCTCTTGTCATGTATGTTTTATGTTTAAATGTAAGCATTACATTCCTTGCATTAAAATGTATTATTACTTCCTTTTTAAGTTCATATATTTAAAAACTTTTGTGGCAGCTTCATATTCATTGACAGTTTTGTACAACTAAAGAAGCGTAAAGAGAACTGTCACTAATTATTTCCACTTTCCATGTGGAACGGGTAATAGTCAGTAATAACTGAACAATGGATCAATGGAAACAGCATACCATTTATTTAAGCAACTTTTTCCATCCTATTTTTTATCAGTATACCATGATGTGGAATGCACTTATTGTAATCTTGCATACTATTTAGGATGGATTGGGAGGCAACATGTTAGAGGACCGAAAACCAGGTTTCACACACTGTTCTCCATGTATATCTATATTTCAGCCATATACATTTTTTGCTGTTATTACTCATGGCAGTAAGGGCCAAACAATTTCAACCAAATCAACTTTATAGTGGGAAAAATATCTGCTTGGTTACTGGAGTGCATATTCTGTAAATGTATTTCAAATGAAAATAGCTTTTCTTGTAAGAGCAAAGACACTCCTTTGTTCTCCTACCCTTTGTGGATTTATAAGGAATTTTCATTTGATTTAGGTCTATATTATGTACACTTACAAGACCTGAGGGTCTGTATATTTAAAAAAAAGACAAGCTACAGGTTTGAGATGAGATTTAGCTGCAAGGGGAAATAACTGTTTGTGTCCTCTTTTGGTCATTAATCTGTTAATCTGTTTTACCATCTGCAATAGTGACCGCTGCTTTAAAACATTTCTAATTTTGAAGTCTACTCCTCCCTTATGTTAAGTGAATAATAGTAAAAAAATAAAAAATCACAGAGATCCTGCTTCTGCTGAAATAAGTTATTTTCCTACTTTAATTTATTTTAAAGTGTCAGTGGTATAGAGTAATTATTTTATGTTTCTAATTAATTACTACAATATATATAAAACTAGATTTTTCAACTAGAGTGATGGTTGCTCAAACAAAACTTGCCACCATTTTGCATTATGCTATGCTTTGTTGTTAGCATACTTGTAAGCATTGATGATGTGCTATTAATAAATAATCATTTAATTTATTCCACTTCATATTATGCCTTAAAGGAATATTTCACCCCTTCATCATTTATTCACCCTCATGCCATCCCAGATGTGAATGACTCTTTCTTCTGTTGGACACAAACGAAGATTTTTAGAAGAATATCTCAGCTCTGCAGGTCCATACAATGCAAGTGAATGGTGACCAAATCTTTGACACTCCAAAAAAGTAATCCAAATGACTCCAGTAATTTAATCAATGTCTTCTAAAGCAATCCAGTTGGTTTTGTGTGAGAACAGACCAAAATATAACTCCTTTTTCACTGTACATCTTGCTGTATCAGTCTCTAGGCACGATCATGATTTCAAGCTCGATCACACTTCCTAGTGCTTGAAGCATGTGCAGAGTGATAGATGGCGCTAGGAAGTGCTTGAATTCATGATTGCCAATGAAACTGCTGATGTCAAGATTTATAGTAAAAAAAATTTGTTATATTTTGGTCCGTTCTCGCCCTAAACCATTTGGATTACTTCAGAAGACATGGAATAAACCACTAGAGTCTTATGGTTTACTTTTACACTGCCTTTATGTGCTTTTTCAGCTTCAAAGTTTTGGAAGTCCACTGGACCTACAGAGCTGAAATATTCTTCTAAAAATATTTGTTTGTGTTCAGCAGAAGAAAGAAATTCACATACACATCTGGGATAGCATTAAGGTTGAGTAAATGATGAGACATTTTTCATTTTTGGTTGAACTATACCTTTAAGATCACCGTTACCTGTGGTAAAAATCACTGTAACGCTCGCCCTCTCCTGGTTTAAAGTTTTAATATGACCCCTTGTGCTTTTGAAGTTGTATAGCCTACATGTATAAGGACCTTTCCATTAGATTGGTCAAATATGTCTGTTTTTCTCTTTTAAAATATGATTTAGGCATGATTTCTCCAGCTAAGCCCCTATTCTGAATTTTATGGTCTTTATTGCTGACCAGAGAGAGGAAAGGCATAAAGGGTAATTGCTGGAAACCTATCTGTTATTACTAAAAACACACTCTTTTGATCCAAATTCAGTTACCTCCTTCAAAAAAAACAGACAGGTTACAAGCAGTCATCCGGTTCAGAGGATATATGCTGTACAGATTACTGTCAGTTAACCCTGACCAGAGAATGTTTGTTCAGGAGTGAACAAGAACAATTTGCCAATGGGCTAAGAAAAATAAACTTAATTCAAGATTGTCTGAAAACAAGTCTTATTTGCTTCTTAAGTAAATGTATCTTGTTTAAAGGATCTTCAATTGATTACAATAGAGTTTGTTATTAGAATAGAGCTAAAATAATAATTTAATAGTCTAATAAGCATAAAAAAAATACATAGCACACACAAATATTGTTGGTTAAAATAGTAATTTTTTTATCGCTTATCAAATGTTTCAGGTACTGAATAAAATATATTTAAAATGAACATTTCTCTCGACCTGTCTACCATCTTGCTATGTTGAAAAAAAATCCATCTTAAAGACTTGGCAACATTTACCTTTGCACGGCGAAAATCTGTGGGCGAAGAAGGTGTGGGCGGATGTTGGACTGGGAGAGTGAAGTTAAAAAGAAACTCACCACTAAAAATATATATTTTTGTCCATTGTGACAGTGCAGCTGTGTACGAAGCACCGCCCACCAAGCAACTTCGTATTGGTCAACGTGGTGAATTCACCTGTCAGAGTTCACCAAACTTGAACTCCATGCGAAATCCGCGGGGGAAAATTCTTCGGAACCGGAAGTCCATTGTGCGAAATTAACGATCCCACAGATTCCCACTGAGACGTATTTCGCCCGTGGAGTTTCCCCACGTGAAGGTAAATGTGACCACACCTTAAAACCAAAAATGAAAATTCTGCCATCATTTACTCAGCCTCATGCCATTCTAAAACCATATAATTTTCCGTCTTTCATAAACAAAAAAGGAAATAATTTAATAATAATTGAATCCAGACCAGTTGGCTGAATTCAATACAATGGCAGTAGACAGGGTGATAAAAGTAGTCCATGTGTCTCGTGCATCATATTCCAAGTCTTCTGAAGACATACAATCACTTTGTATGATGAAAAGACTGTGAATGGTGAATGCGCATGGACTACTTTTTGTGACAATTTATTAAGTGTTAAAGTGACTTTTAAAAGTACATTTTTTCACTAAGCTCATTGCAATGCATTTCATGATATTCACAAATATGCGATGCTGCCTTAGATTTTGGACAAAACGAGGTATCTTAGAAGGCAGCATAATGTTGCCACCTACCTTTCGGAACAGTCGCATCAGTAACATTCCTATGATGCCTTAAATGCTGTCTAGGTATACAGCTCACTAGTTTTTTAAAACAGAGCTAATGCATCTTAAAAATGCAGAACAGAAGGCCAAAGAAACAACTTGTAAAGTCTCAGCGCTTTAACCTCAAAACCACAGCTTAACTAAAGACAAATATGTCCAAATTGTGTGTGAACTCATTATGTGTGTGTGTGTGACTGTAACACATAGGCATGCTGCCTAATTTATCTTGTTTTGTGGCCTCTGCACCTGTTGGTCCCTCTCTGGCTTCAGCTCTAATTGAAAAGGGTGGGCCGTACCCGGGGGACTGCTTGGAGGAAAGGAATGTGCGCTTAAGCACTCCGGGATCTGAGTTGTCACAACACTTTACATGCACACACACACACACACTGAAGAAAGAAAGGGGATAGAGGGGGTGTTTAAGAAGTGTGAAGATCACTTGTGCAAAGCTCCCCCTGAACAAAAGCATTTCATCCCTCCTCACTGCATGACCTTTCACTCATTCATTATTACACCAGAGAAACAATGGAAATAAAAAATTTCCAGCATTTTCCCCCTCTCAGTTACTCTTCATTTATTTTACTCACATGCCAGATGTGAATACAGTCTAATTTGACGCAGCGGGACTGTTAGAAAACTCTGTGAAAGGCAATGAGGCAGATAGCTCAGGCATCTCTTCCATGTACCAGGCTGTGTAGAGGACAATTCCCCTGATAAAGTCAGGCCTGCCATAGCTGTGGGGTGAGATCAGACCTTAGGCCAAGAAAGAAATGACTGTGATGTATATATGCTGATGTTTCTAGTTTGTTTGGTTACATTGCTTTATAGAGGTTATTTACTCTTAATTTATATGTTTTCTGACGAAAGTGTGAGTGGCACTTGCCTGTGCTAAACTCGCCACCATGCATCCCCTAGTGGCAGTCCTGATAAAATTTCAATTTGCCCGCAATGGATTGTATCAGTCGCAAGGGAGAAGACACTCACAAATCATGATGTCAGAGCGATTTACTTCTCTTTTGACATAAGGTGCATCCCAAAATGTCATTTTGAAGTGTAAGCAATGCGAGTAGTATGTTAACACTGAAAATGCAACAAAAATAAGTGTACAATGACTGTCAAAAAGGAGTGTGGAATGTTGGACACTTCATGCACTCAGCGTTCACGATTTGCCGTACGTAGCGGAAGGGGCGGAGTTACCTGGATGCGTTGCTGGTCTGACAAATCAAATGGAAATAATGGAGAATTTGGCAACTAGTGAAACTTTAGTGAAGACAGCACTTTACAAATGTGAGTTGAATGCTTTACCATCACCCCATGCTGTCTGAATATGTACGTTGGTTTAGATACAAGTGTTGACCTGAGGTTGGCTAACGCGCTAAAGCTAGCGGCATCACATCACATCCATTTCAAATGTCACTTCCATCAGCGGGTAAACGGCAAATGATTCCTTGTAGTAAAAAAAGATTAAATGTTCCATTTAGGACGAAACCACATTTTAAATATTCATACACAACATGGCTGAGTGCCTAGTGTATATTGTAAGTGCATGGTGTATAGTGCGCCATTTGGGACACAGCTGTGTAGAAAGATAAAAAAGAAAAACTTTGAAGAGAGTTAGTTAGGTTGGTTTTGTTGAGCAGATGGATGGCCTGATATACACTTGTTATTATAATTATTATTACTCTTATTGTAATTTTTATAATTATTGTTATAATAATTGATTAAATTGAATTAAAATAAATTAAATTAAATAGAGAGTACACATTCATAGATATAGCTAATTTAAAAATAAAATTTTTTGCAGATTTTGCAGACACATTTAATCACACGTTTAATAAAAAATGCCTTTTGTGATATATTTGTGAAATAAATGATAATTTCTAACTTCTACATTCTACATAGAATCTGTTTAGAATAAAGTTCAGGACAAAAAAAGTTAATAATTCTCACTTCGCTTTCATAATTTTGAATGGAATACATAACATCTGGTCAGGCGATCGCATATGGTCTATTCGCACAATTTGAAATATTTAAATGCATCCGAAGCTCAAATTGGATCTGAAAATAATCGCTTTTTGGGTTAGGAGTTTGTTCAAATCCCTAATCCAAAGTATGACCCATAGCGATGCATGCCTTAGCAATGACTGTTTCAAGTTTACTCCGTACCTGAAAGCTAGTTTCTCAGGTTTAGCCTGTAGCTTCTTCTTCCATATTTCTGGACATGAAGGTGGTAATAGAAACGAGAGCTCAGTCTTTGATGGCACTTTGAGATATGGACCAATCTGATGGTCCATCTGCTGCTTAGATAAACGAGAAGCTCTGTGGAAAAGTAAAATCATTCATTTTTATGATGGAGTGCTCTGCGAGATCTTCTCAAGGACGAGATCTCCATGAATAGTTTTCCAAATGTTCAATGCGCTGTACGCCCATGTCCACACAGCTGTGTGTAACTAGTCTTGTGTTCGATGTGATTAGATTTTGAATAGGATAATTTTGGTGTTTGTAACAGAATCATGTTGGAATCTAGTTTAATAGAGATCATAAAAGAGAGGAACCTCATGCCAAATGATAATGAGTTATTACTGGGAAACTTTAAAGAGCAGATGTGTGATTTTGATGTGTGTGTTGGACTGGCTGGAAATCTTAACACTTGTTGCAAGGGACTCGAGGAGGGGTGCATATGCATGGGGTGACGGCCGCTGCAGATGTATGTAATTATCCACACAGTGTAAAGGTCTGAACACTGTACATTTATAACACATGACAAAGTGAGGGTGTAGAAAAAAACCCAAACCAACCTATGGGATCTTTACATTAACATCATTTAATAAGTAGGGGTTTTCAAATGTACTGTTTGTGTGCATCCAACATTGTAAATGTTCACTCCTGGACACCAACAAACAACAATGAACTTATATACAAAAGCAGTGTGTGTGTGTGTGTGTGTGCGTGCGTGCATGCGTGCGTGCGTGTGCTTTCTTTAGGGGAGTTTTGGAAGGCTGAGTAAATGTGGTTCCAATCATTACAAAATACTCGTACTGCTTCCTGTTTTTGTAAATAACTTCTTATTGAACTTAAATGCCGCAGGCGAAAACCATTTTCATCATGACCTTTGAACTTCTGCTTTACATCAGTGATTTAGTCCCTGTCACATCATTCTGACAGACCCACGGATTCTGCTGCTGAACTTGGATTAGGAAATGTTAAAAAGAAAGTTCCCCCAAAAATGAAAATTATGTCATCATTTACTTCCCCTAATGTCATTCCTAACCCGTATGACTTTCTTTCTTCTGAGGAACACAAAAGGATAGAATGTCCTGAAGAATGTCCTGGTCCATCTTTTCAACTCAATGGCAGTTGGTAGAGCCTCTGCTTTAAAGCTTAAAAAACATGCAAGGGGGCCTGGGTAGCTCAGTGGTAAAAGATGCTGGCTACCACCCCTGGAGTTCGCTAGTTCAAATCCCAGGGCATGCTGAGTGACTCCAGCCAGGTCTCCTAAGCAACCAAATTGGCCCGGTTGCTAGGGAGGGTAGAGTCACATGGGGTAACCTCCTCGTGATCGCTATAATGTGGTTCGTTCTCAGTGGGGCGCATGGTAAGTTGAGCGCGAATGCTGCGGTGGATGGCGTGAAGCCTCCACATGCGCTATGTCTCTGTGGCAACGTGCTCAACAAGCCACGTGATAAGATGCGTGGGTTGATGGTCTCAGACGCGGAGGCAACTGGGATTCATCCTCTGCCACCCGGATTGAGGCGAGTCACTATGCAACCACGAGGACTTAAAAAAAGCGCACTGGGGAATTGGGCATTCCAAATTGGGTGAAAAAGAGGAAAAATGAAATAAATATTGATAAAACAACTGCCATTGCAAACAATGCTCAACATGTAAGATGACGAATATGCTAAACAAATTATGACGACCCTGGCATACAAAACTGCACCAAAATTGTGACCATAAAACTGTGATACAATCCAAACCATGCAAAATGTACACCCATAATATCTACATAAATATATATAACAGTAGATTAAACACTTGAATAATCATTTTAAAATATACTGGTAATACTGGTATACCCTGTTCTTTATGTAAATGCTTTGAGTGTAGTGTCAGCAAAGCTCTATAAGTGTAAAATTAATTCATTCAAAATATGTGAATACGAGTGTTGTTTATCTTCATCAAAGCAAGTAATATTTCAGTTCTAAATGTTTAATCGTATAACATTATATCAATTTGAAAATAGCATGTAATGACTCCATCTCTGAATATCTTCAGTCATGATCACACACAGGTGATGTCCAGGTAAGCTCAAATCATGAGATTCATCCGCCAGAAGAGCAGTGCCGAAACATGACTTACGTTTAGTGTTCTTCTGCAAATTGCTTGCAATTTTAAGTTTCAACCACAGATGTCGCTACAGAGCACAAATATACGTTGTGCAGCTTTAATAAAAATGTTAAGGACACAAATTTACATTAAAACATTATTTTTTGAAGTTTCATAGCACGAAATAGATTCAAATAATTAATCATGATTAATATCGCAAGTCCAATATTACAAAGTTTCAGAAACTGTCAGTTTATTAATAAAATTTGAGTAATTTTCTTATTTGCTGAAGACCCCTTGTGGGCCCCGGCCCCATGCTTGACAACCACTGATTATACCTACAGTAGTGACAAGGTAAACAGGTGTTCCCTATCTGTCACTCACTCGACGTTGTGTCGATGTAGTGACACTAGGGGTCACTCTTGGGAGCCCGAGACACCTCTGGTCTTTGATAAAAGGCCAATGAAAATTGGCGAGTGGTATTTGCATGCCACTCCCCCTGACATACGGGTATAAAAGGAACTGGTATGCAACCACTCATTCAGATTTTCTCTTTGGAGCCGAACGGTCATGCTCACTGAGCTGAATTCTACTGTTCATTCACCTGCTGGATCTGATGGTGCATTTCAGCGGCTTCTCCCTCCTCTGTACTGGTGCACTGCAGAGAACGCCCCTGGGCGCTACGGCAGAAAACAAAGAGAGTATATTTTCTGATAGAGCCTTTTCCTCTAAAAGAGTATATTTCTCAAAAAAGAGCGGCACACACAGAACATCTTTTTAAAGATGCGTCTTTTTAAAGATGCCTTTAGGATTGTGTGTTATTCCTGGTTGCGGTCGTTATCTCTCAACTTCGGATGGTCATGATCGCTGTCTTTCGTGTCTGGGCACGACCCACATGGAGGCAGCATTTGTGGATGGTTCATGTTCTCATTGCGAGAACATGACCATGGCAATGTTGCGGTCGCAGCTTGCTTTCGTCCAAAATGCAGTTCCCCCGCTCTCACTACCCTCGATGGCGGGGCGGCCAGGGGCTATACGGCGATTCCCCCGGTGGATAAGGCGCTCGCGGTGCACCTATGCCCGCAGAACGCCGCCAACACCCTAAGCTCCCGTCCAAGCCCTGTAGGCTCACGTTGTCCCTGATGGCTAAAGCCTACAGCGCTGCTGGACAAGCCGCCTCTGCCCTGCACACCATGGCTCTCCTGCAGGTCCACCAAGCCAAGGCGTTGAAAGAACTGCACGAGGGTAGTTCCACCCCAGATTTGATGCAGGAACTGCGCTCGGCGACCAACCTTGCTTTCCGAGTGACAAAGGTTACGGCGCGGTCTCTCGGGCAGACGATGGCCACATTAGTGGTCCAGGAGTGCCACCTTTGGCTCAACCTGGTCGAGATGGGTGAGGCCGACAAGACACGGTTTCTTGCTGCCCCCATTTCCCAGGCTGGCCTATTCGGCGTCACCATCGAGGACTTTGCCCAGCAGTTCTCGGCGGTGAAACAGCAGACGGAGGCCCTTCGGCCCGGCCCCGGCATGGAGCCCACTGCAGGAAGCAGACACCACCCGTCTCACAGTTGGTGCCTAAGAACCCACGGAGGTCGTCAAAGCGCCCCTGAGACGGACTTTTCCTTGCAGGATTGGCGCTCCAGTGGTGGTCTTTCCGCCCCTGAGCACCCAGCTGTGACACACAGCCACCCCCGATGTGGCAGTCTCCACGGGTTACGAGGACAGGCCTCTTCCTCCCCCGCCCCAGGCTGTTCCAGGGGTGGTCACAAGGAGCCAGGTAAGTGCTACGATGTCCCTAGACTCAGCACGGCCACGACGTGGTGTGGCACCTTGAGCTCCGCCCCACCGCGAGGCCCCACCTGTTGGTACGTCTGACGACGTTGTCGAAGTCGACGTTGAATAGGCCCCTGGTCCCCCTTGGGCGGAACTTGGATGCGTGGCTTGCGCTTTCCAATCCGTTGCGATGGTTGATCCGGACCATCCGACTCGGCTACGCGATTCAGTTCACCAGGCGCCCACCCAGGTTCAGCGGTATTCACTTCACCTTGGTCAAGGACGAAAACGCTGCTACCTTGCGTGCGGAGATCGCTACCCTCCAATGGAAGGACACGATAGAACCTGTCCCTCCAGCCGAGATGAAGATGGGGTTTTACAGCCCCTTCTTCATCATACCGAAAAAAGGCGGTGGGTTGCGGCCAATCTTGGACCTGCGAGTACTGAACCGGGCCTTACACAGACTCCCGTTCAAGATGCTGACGCAAAAACGCATTCTGGCGAGCATCCGGCATCAAGATTGGTTCGCGGCAGTAGGCCTGAAGGACATGTACTTCCAAGTCTCGATTCTTCCTCGACACAGACCCTACCTGCGGTTTGCATTCGAGGGTCAGGCGTATCAGTACAAAGTCCTCCCTTTCGGCCTGTCCCTGTCTCCTCGCGTCTTCACGAAGGTCGCAGAGGCTGCCCTTGCCCCGTTAAGGGAGGTGGGCATTCGCATTCTCAACTGTATCGACGACTGGCTAATCCTAGCTCACTCTCGAGACATGTTGTGCGCACACAGGGACTTGGTGCTCTCACACCTCAGCTGACTAGGGCTTCGGGTCAACTGGGAAAAGAGCAAGCTCCTCCCGATTCAGAGCATCTCTTTTCTCGGTTTTAAGCTGGAGTCTCTTTGATGGCGCGCCTTACGAATGAGCGCGCCCAGTCGGTGCTGGCCTGTTTGAAGGCGTTCAAACAGAAAACAGCGGTTCCACTGAAACTTTTTCAGAGGCTCCTGGGGCATATGGCATCCTCGGTTGTAGCCACCCTGCTCGGGTTGATGCATATGAGACCGCGTCTGCACTGGCTTCAGACTCGAGTCCCGAGATAGGCATGGCACCACGGGACACATCGCGTGGTCATCACGCCGGTCTGTCACCATCTTTTCAGCCCTTGGACTGACCTCTCGTTTCTACGGGCAGGTGTTCCTCTAGAACTGGTCTCCAGGCATGTCGTGGTCATGACAGACGCCTCCAAAACGGGCTGGGGCACTGTTTGCAATGGGCACGCAGCTGCCAGCCTTTGGACGGGCCCGCGACTGCATTGGCACCTCAACTGCCTCGAGTTGTTGGCAATTCTGCTCACCCTGTGGAGGTTTCGGCCGTTGATCCAGGGCAAGCACGTGTTAGTTCGGACAGACAACACTGCAACGGAAGCATATGTCAACCGCCAAGGCAGTCTGCACTCTCGTTGTATGTCACAACTCGCCCTCCATCTCCTCCTCTGGAGTCAGCAGCACCTCAAGTTGCTGCGAGCCACTCACATCCCGGGCAACCTCAACACTACAGTGGACGCGCTGTCATGGCAAGTTACCCTCAGGGGAGAGTGGAGACTCCACCCTCAGGTGGTCCAGCTAATTTGGAGTCGATTCGGACGGGCACAGTTGGACCTGTTCGCCTCCCAAGAATCCTCCCACTGCCCGCTCTGGTACACCCTCACTGAGGCTCCCCTCGGCATAGATGCGCTGGCACACAGCTGGCCCCCTGGCCTGCACAAATATGCATTTCCCCCAGTAAGCTTACTTGCACAGACCCTGTGCAAGGTCAGGGAGGACTAGGAGCAGGTCATCCTGGTAGCACCCTACTGGCCCACCCAGATGTGGTTCTCGGACCTCACGCTCCTCGAAACAGCCCCCCCTGGCGAATTCCCCTGAAGAAGGACCTTCTTTCTCAGGGACGGGGCACCATCTGGCACCCGTGACCAGACCTCTGGAATCTCCATGTCTGGCCCCTGGACGGGACCTGCGGTGGTAGACACGATCACTCAGGCTAGGGCCCCCTCTACGAGGCACCTGTATGCATTTAAGTGGCGTCTGTTCGCTAAGTGGTGTTCTTACCGACGGGAAGACCCCCAGAGATGCGCAGTCGGATCAGTGCTTTCCTTCCTGCAGGAGAGGTTGGAAGGGAGGCTGTCCCCTTCCATCTTGAAGGTGTACGTTGCTGCCATAGCAGCACACCACAACGCAGTCGACGGTAAGTCCTTAGGGAAGCACAACCTGATCATCAGATTCCTAAGAGGCACCAGGAGGCTGAATCACTCCAGACCGTGCCTCGTTCCCTCATGGGACCTCTCTGTAGTTCTTCAGGGTCTACAGAGAGCCCCCTTTGAGCCCTTGCAGTCAGCTGAGCTTAAGGCACTCTCCTTGAAGACTGCCCTCCTGACTGCGCTCACGTCCATGAAGTGAGTAAGAGACCTGCAAGCGTTCTCTGTCAGCGAAATGTGCCTGGAGTTCGGTCTGGGTTACTCTCATGTGATCCTGAGACCCCGACCGGGCTATGTGCCCAAGGTTCCCACGACCCCTTTTAGGGACCAGGTGGTGAACCTGCAAGCACTACCCTAGGAGGAGGTAGACCCAGCCCTGTCATTGCTGTGTCCAGTGCACACTTTACGCATCTATTTGGATTGCACGCAGAGTTTTAGGATCTCTGAGCAGCTCTTTGTCTGCTTTGGTGCACAGCAGAAAGGAAGCGCTGTCTCCAAGCAGAGGATCGCCCACTGGCTCATTGATGCCATAACTATGGCATATCACGCCCAGGACATGCCGCCCCCGGTAGGGCTACGAGCCCATTCTACCAGGGATGTAGCGGCTTCCTTGGCCCTGGCGAGGGGTGCCTCTCTAACAGACATTTGCAGAGCAGCAGGCTGGGCAACACCCAACATCTTTGCAAGGTTCTACAACCTCCGGGTGGAACCGGTTTCATCCCAGGTAGTGGCACGCAATACAAATGGATAAGCCCAGGATAGCCGGCCGGGTGTATCGCTTGCACATAACGCCTTCCACCTCCTTTTGAACTGAAGACATGCGCCATTAATTCCCAGTAGTGTTCACAAGTTTTGTTCCCTGGTTGACTTCCTCCGAGCCCTGTGGCAGTCGAGTTTTCGGAGAGACTCGCTGCCGGCCCAGTACACGTGCTAACTAAGAGTCCTGTTCTGGGGTAGGTGCTCCACATGTGGTGGTTCCCTGTAAGGCTAACCCCATGTGATATATATCTTCCGCTAATTCGTTTCCCTGTTGGAAAACTGCGTTTTCCTTGGGCAGAGCCCCTCTTCCCCAGTCTCCATGTTTGTAGTAACTCCTCCCCCATTGGGTAGGATCTACCTTGAAGACTCTCCACATGGTCAGAAAGACCATGTGATGTATTCTTCCACTTAAATATCCCCCCCCTCTCTCTTTGGGTGAGGTGTGATCTCCGCAGTGTCTTCCCCTTGGGACCTGGCGGCCCATTCGGATAATCCCCCTTCTTTTTTAGGGAGTGGAAAAAGAGAAGGGGAAAAGAGGCCACGACTGGGTTAAGCCTGTCTCTATCTTTTGGGTAGTCGACTTGTCCCCAAAGGGCCATTCGACACTCATAACTATGTTGGGGGAGGTTACGTGTCGACCTGGTGTGCTGGCTATGAGGCACACAGTAGTCTGCCCACCACACCACCAGTTCACGTAACACAGTTCAGCCAGTTGTGGTGTTTCGTATAGGGACCCATAGTGTCACTACATCGACACAACGTTGAGTGAGTGACAGACAGGAAACGTCATGGTTACTTGTGTAACCTCTGTTCCATGATGGAGGGAACGAGACGTTGTGTCCCTCCTGCCACAACGCTGATCTACCTGCTGAAATGGCCGGACCTTATATTGGCTCTTCAGCATAAAACCTGAATGAGTTGTTGCATACCAGCTCCTTTTATACCCGTATGTCCGGGGGAGTGGCATGCAAATACCACTTGCCAAATTTCATTTGCCTTTTATCGAAGACCAGAGGTGTCTCGGGCTCCCAAGAGTCACTACATCGACACAACATCTTGTTCCCTCCATCAGGGAATGGAGGTTACACAAGTAACCATGACATTTCACATAGCTGGTACTATATCATGGATTTTGACCAGCATAGCTGGAACAGCATTTTAAACCAATCAGCATCCAGGACCGGAACTATCCACATTACAATAATCAATTATTAATGTCATGTAAATACTTATTATATTTTAATGACCCTTGTATTTAGGCCTGTTGTACCTTCTAATCCCAAAAGAGGGTTCATCATCTTTCTCTGCTGTTTTTTTAACTAGTCTACCTACCTACCCCTCTCTCTCTCTCTCACACACACTTTTATCAGTTCCTCTCACTCTTTTCAATTTCAGAGAGAGATTATTTTCAATTTCCATCTCTCTTTTTGTTTATCCCTCTCTCTCTCTCTATCTCTCCCCTCCATTCAATGTGTGGGGCAGGCCACTCAATAAAATGCTAAACAAACAGCCTGACCTCTAGACAAAGGCCTCGCCGACCGAACACATTTGACAGAAAACCTCTTCACACTCTCTCCTAAGAAGAGAGGGAGAAAGAGAGTGAGTGTGAGAGTGTGAGAGAGAGAGAGAGAGAGAGAGAGAGTAGGTGGGAGGAGTTTTGTGATGTCTATTCAGTGATTGTCATGAGTACACAAAAGCAACTACATGACACTCGGGCTAAATCAGGAGTTAATGGACTCTTTTCTCAGGCCTGTAGAACATGATGGGGTGTATACGTGGGTGGGTGTGTTAGGGCAAATCTCACACAATGAGTCAATAACATGTTTGGGACATACAGTATTTCACCCCAAAATCAAAAGGAATCCAATACAGAAATCTGATATATGGCAATATATGCAAAACACATATATGAGTAAATGTAAGGTTTTTTACTTGAAGTTTTTATTTTTATTTTTTATTTAAAAAAAAGTCTATAGGTTTATGAAGTTTATAAACTATATATATGAACAATAATTTTATATGTTCACATATGGCCATATGTTAGATTTATGCATGGGAAGAAATAAGAAAATACTTTTTTTTTTTTTTTTTTCAAAGTGTGGAAAAACATTAAAACAAATTATAATTTTGTTACTTTAACATGAAAATAACAAAGAAATATTTGGTTTATATTGAAAAAGCATTTATAAATAATGGTAGTATTTGTTATACTGCCATTACTTTATTTGACTGTATTTGTTGTTATGCTTTTATTTTTAAATTATATATATATATATATATATATATATATATATATATATATATATATATATATATATATATATAATTATTATTATTATTATTATTATTATTATAATTTTAATTTTATTATTTTAATTGAATTACAGTAATGAAAATCTAATGTGAATCACTTTAGAGAATAATGGGAATTAAGAAAAAGCTCCAAAGTAAAATGCAGTAAATTAAAATGAGAATTAGATTTTTTTTGCATTACGATAATGAGAATTTTGGGGGTAAATGTGTTTAATTGTTATGAAAATAATCTTAATGGTTGTACATATAGAAAAATATAATTTCTTTATTTTTTTTATTTATTATTTTTTTGTTTTTGTTTTTTGTTGGTGAAACATTATTATTTTTAACATTATGAGTGGACATTATGAGCACTAGCCTAGCAAGCTAGTCACAACACAAACAGACATTTTTGTTTTGATAAAAAGATCTATTTGAGCAAAATCTTTTTTGTGTCACTGGCTGAAACATACACTGCAAAAATCCTTGTTTTCTAGTAAAAAAAAATCCAAACATCATTAAAACAAGAAAAATGTACAACTGTGTAAACTGCTGGTTTTCAAAGCATGTATCTTAAATATAAATGTATTTAAACACAGATTTGGCAGATTTTCTCAATTGAATTTCTTATCAAGCAACTTTATATATTTAAATAAAGAATTAAGATATTTTTACTGGAAAACAAGCCAAAGATACTCTTTAACAATATGATATTTTTCAGAGTACTGACCATAAACAAACATGTTAGCATAAGTCGCAATATATTCAAAACAATACTATGATAGATGTTTAGTGCAACAGATATGGAGAGGGGTCACAGTCTTTTCTCTAGGAGAACTGTTGTGTTGTGTATCTCAGTCACTGTAGCAGAAGGGCTATTTGAGACCCCTGACAATCCATCAGATCTCCTTACTGTTCGATCGGTGCAATATTAGCATGAGAAGACGATAAACACAGCAAGGTGGACCACCAGGGGTCCAACTGCAATTTCTGCAGCTTTTGTTTTCTCTTCTCGGGACCAGTCCTCCCTCCGCTCCGATCCCTCTTTCATGGGGACGGATGGCATCAGTGTCAAGTCTGCTCTTTTAGATCGCCGCTGCCTCCTGCTTGTCGTGGAGCGTGGAAAGAGCGTCAGACGGAGAAGGAGACACTAGTAGCCCTAGGTACTGAACTCATTAGCAGATAAAAGCAACCTTTCCCCATGACCCTTGACCTCAGGGGTTGCCATGGAGTCTGCCAGTCCTGGCTGGACCGGAGCATGCTGGGATGACTCTCAGCAGGAAGTTGAGCGAAAATGGGCTGCTATGAAAATGACTGTTACCGCAAAACACGTGTGCATGCGCACACACAAAATTGGTATTCATGGGACTCTCTCCCCATGGCAGTAATGAGCAGAGCCGGGTAATGGATCATGTTTCTGTTTGGCAAACTGTTTAAAATGTGTTTTGTTGTTTTGGAAAAGGTTTGAAGAAATCATCTGGTGACTGAGCTTATCACCTATCAAAATTTGATGACTGATGTAGAATAATATTTATCATTAATGTCTCAGGCAAAAAATCCCAGTTGTGACATCTGCCACCCTATTCTCCCCTGCTGAAGTTCGAGGGAGGACGTGTTTGTAAACGCGTTCAGCGGGATGGTACGCAATGGCGAAAACCATTCGTGCAGCGCATGGTCATAGAGTAACATGCCGCCTCCACACACACACACACACACACACACACACACACACATGGGTAAAGGATGGGCAAGGAGGAGACAGGAACCGGCTGAGTAGTCAACAAAATTTTTAATGACATAAACTGGTGGCCAAAAGTTTGGAATAATGTACAGATTTTGCTGTTTTGGAAGGAAATTGGTACTTCAATTCACCAAAGTGAAATTCAACTGATCACAAAGTATAGTCTGGACATCACTGATGTAAAAAACAGCACCATCCTTATTTGAAAAAAGTCATTTTTGATCAAATCTAGACAGGCCCCATTTCAGCTGCCATCACTCCAACACCTTATCCTTTTTTTTTTTTTCACCCAGTTTGGAATGCCCAATTCCCAGTGTGCTTTTAAGTCCTTGTGGTCGCGTAGTGATTTGCCTCAATCCGGGTGGCGGAGGACGAATCCCAGCTGCCTCCGCGTCTGAGACCGTCAACCCGCACATCTTATCATGTGGCTTGAGCGCGTTGCCACGGAGACATAGTGCATGTGGAGGCTTCACGCCATCCACCGCGGCATCTGTGCTCAACTCACCACGCGCCCCACCGAGAACAAACCACATTATAACGACCACGAGGAGGTTACCCCATGTGACTCTACCCTCCCTAGCAACCGGGCCAATTTGGTTGCTTAGGAGACATGGCTGGAGTCACTCAGCACGCCCTGGCAAACTAGCGAACTCCAGGAGTGGTAGCCAGCGTCTTTTACCACTGAGCTACCCAGGCCCCCTCCAACACCTTGTAGGGCTTTACTGGTTGTTTAGATCAGTGTTACTATCAGAAATAATTAATAATTATTTATTTAGTTATTAATTAATATTTAAATTAATTAATTGAATCTAACTCATTAAAACCTCATATGGGGCTCCAGTAAATGTAGTGCGCTACGTTTAGGAGCGGGTTTGGTTATTAGCAATAATCAATAATTATCAAAGATAATTATTAATTATTAAAATCAATAGAACATTGATGAATCAATGTTAGCTTTTTTTAATCCTTTAAATCAACAATTATCAAAGATAATCATTAATTGTTAACATCGATGAAACATTAATTAAAATTAATACTAGCTTACTGATCATTCATATTCAACAATCATCAAAGATAGTTATCAATTATCAAAAATCAATAGAATATTAATAAGGATTAATATTGACGGGGCACCACCCTGGAATCAGGGACTAATAACCAAATAGTATAACAGTCTCAATATTAGATTGTTTTCTTAGGAAAATCGACATCTGAAGAATATCGATTTTTGGAAAAAAAAACAATGAATGAAGGCTTGAATCCGAGCTCTGACATCCCGTCAGCATGACACAGGTGTATGCAAAACAAACCAAAACACTTCTCTTTGTAATATAACAAAGTTTATTTATGCAGTAATATCAATTAATAATTAATACAATGCAGTCAATAAACTTCCGACTTACAACTACAAACTAAACAGTGATATGATTAGATATGGAAACCAAAATAATCCTATAACACATGAGGGTGTGTGTGTGTGAGAGCGAGTGTTTGTGTGTGTGTGTGTGTAAGGAGGGATACGCACAAAATGGCGGACGTGACTCTCGTGGAGAGTATGTCACGCGAGACTTTCGGCCAGAGAATATGGCCGCGAATATGGGCGGAGAGAAACCAGTCAATGGTGTCTACCAGTTACCGCATGTATCCGCTTGTACGATAGCTTAGGGACAAAGCTGAATCTACGAGCCAAAAATGTGTGCAAGAATGTTTGTGAGGGGTCGCATGTGTATGTGTGTGTGGTTAGTACGAGAGAGAGAGAGAATTAAGTGATGGCCCCAAAGCCGGTTTCGCGATCGTGGGAGAGAAAGCAGCTGTTAGTTTATCACTCAGAGACGCGGTGGACGGCTCGTAAACCGTCCCGCGGTCTTTGATTCTTTAATGGATAAACTCAGTTTGCCGGTCTCACCCGCTATGGCGGAAATGCACAACAGTCCAATGTGGTTGGACTATAATACAGCAAATCTCATTTGTGATAATTAATACCCTGAGTATTAATAATGAGCGGACACGGTGGTCCGTAAGCTGTACAAGCAATAACCTTGATACACAAGAATAACACACTATAATATTCTATCTCTGCCCAGAAGTAAACCTCTTACTTGAATCGCATGAGGACGCAGAATATGTGTTCATCCGTCCTTTAACTCCGACTCGGTTCCTCGAGGCTCTGGTGATGACGGGAGGCCGTTTCCTCACTCTGTCGGTGGGCGGTACGGCTGCTGATTCTCAGCGGGCTGGCAGAGAAATCAGCGACGTCGACTTGATTGAAGATGGAAGAGAAATCTTTTATCTCTTCACTTCTGCAGGCAAACGGATGAAGATGCAGATTGCTCAGCGGTCTCCTTCGGATCCGTTAGAGTGTTCGGTGGAACACAGAGTAATCTCAACTCGTCCAGCGAGTTGGAGATTGTATGGCCACAGTTTCAAGTTGGACGTTACTTCCTTGTGCCACGAGGCTGCACCTGAAAGCAGCGATGAGCTGCATCTACACACGGCGAGCAAAGTTGCTGGAAGCAAATCCCGGAAGCGTTTCAGAGGTATTTCTACTCCTGATGATGTCATGGTTGTGGTGCGTTCTGTCGTGTGCCTCATCCAATAGGAGTTGAGAGTTCAATCCTTTAGTGAGCAAGGCTTCATGGGATTTGTAGTCTGTTTTGGACTCCCTTTGTTTGATTTTGCCGCGATATTTATCAGTAAAATTTATGACTTGGTATGTGGGCCTGAGTTAGGTTTTACGACTGTGTTAGGCCTGCCTTTGTCTTCTATCTGAATACATGAGGCCCAACAACCTTATCCTTGAGTAATCATGCTAAATTGCTAATTTCATACTAGAAAATCACTTGCCATTATATCAAACACATTGTAAATATGTGTAAATATTTGTATGAACATAAAAAGATTCAACAACTAAGACATAAACAGAACAAGTTTCACAGACACGTGAATAACAGAAATGGAATACTGTGTCCCTGAACAAAGGGGTGGGATCAAAATCAAAAGTAACAGTCAGTATCTGGTGTGGCCACCAGCTGCATTAAGTACTATAGTGCATCTCCTCCTCATGGACTGCACCAGATTTGCCAGTTCTTGCTGTGAGATGTTACCCCACTCTTCCACCAAGATACTTGCAAGTTCCCGGACATTTCTGGGGGGAATGGCCCTAGCCCTCACCCTCCAATCCAACAGGTCCCAGACATGCTAACTGGGATTGAGATCCAGGCTCTTCGCTGGCCATGGCAGAACACTGACATTCCTGTTTTGCAGGAAATCACACACAGAACAAGCAGTATGGCTGGTGGCATTGTCATACTGGAGGGTCATGTCAGGATGAGCCTGCAGGAAGGGTACCACATGAGGGAGGAGGATGTCTCCCTTGTAACGCACAGCATTGAGATTGCCTGCAATGACAGCAAGCTCAGTCCGATGATGCTGTGACACACCACCCCAGACCATGACGGACCCTCCACCTCCAAATTGATCCCGCTCCAGAGTACAGGCCTCAGTGTAATGCTCATTCCTTTGACGATAAACGCGAGTCCGACCATCACCCCTGATGAGATAAAACCGCGACTCGTCAGTGAAGAGCACTTTTTGCCAGTCCTGTCTGGTCCAATGAAAGTGGGTTTCTGCCCATAGGTGACATTGTTGCCTGTGATGTCTGTGATTAGGACCTGCCTGACAACAGGCCTACAAACCCTCAGTCCAGTCTCTCTCAGCCTATTGCGGACAGTCTGAACACTGATGGAGGGATTGTGCATTCCTGGTGTAACTCAGGCAGTTGTTGTTGCCATCCTGTACCTGTCCCACAGGTGTGATATTCGTATGTACCGATCCTGTGCAGGTGTTGTTACACATGGTCTGCCACTGCGAGGACGATCAGCTGTCCTTCCTGTCTCCCTGTAGTGCTGTCTTAGGCGTTTCACAGTACGGACATTGCAATTTATTGCCCTGGCCACATCTGCAGTCCTCATGCTTCCATGTAGCATGCCTAAGGCACGTTCACGTAGATGAGCAGGGACCCTGGGCATCTTTCTTTTGGTGTTTTTCAGAGGCAGTAGAAAGGTCTCTTTAGTGTCCTAAGTTTTTATAACTGTGTCCTTAATTGACTACCGTCTGTAAGCTGTTAGTGTCTTAACGACCGTTCAACAGGTGCATGTTCATTAATTGTTTATGGTTCATTGAACAAGCATGGAAAACATTGTTTAAACCCTTTACAATAAAGATCTGTAAAGTTATTTGGATTTTTACAAAATTATCTTTAAAATACAGTGTCCTGAAAAAGGGATGTTTCTTTTTTGCTGAGTTTATTTGGTTTGTTAAATGAAGCTTAGCATTGTCTTTGTGTTTGTTTTGCGCTGACACAGTATGCAATAAACTGGCATGTCTTAAGGTCAATATTAGGTAAAAAAAAAAAAAAAAAGCAAAAAAAAAACAAAAAACGGCTTTCTCCAGAAACTCATCAGTCAATCATTGTTTTGAGGAATGAAGGCTATACAATGCTTGAAACTGCCAAAAAATGAAGATTTCATACAAAGATGTACACTACAGTCTTCAAAGACAAAGGACAACTGGCTCTAACAAGGACGGAAAGAGATGTGGAAAGCCAGATGTACAACTAAACAAGAGGATAAGTACATCAGAGACTCTAGTTTGAGAAATAGATGCCTCACATGTCCTCAGCTGACAGCTTCATTGAATTCTACCCGCTCAACACCAGTTTCATGTACAACAGTAAAGAGAAGGCTCAGGGGTGCAGGCCTTATGGGAAGAATTGCAAAGAAAAAGCCACTTTTGAAACAGAAAAACAAAAAGAAAAGGTTAGAGTGGGCAAAGAAACAAAGACATTGGACAACAGATAATTGGAAATATGGATCTTAACCCCATTGAGCTTTTGTGGGATCAGCTAGACTGTAACATGCATGAGAAGTGCCCGACAAGACAGCCACATCTATGGCAAGTGCTACAGGAAGCATGGGGTGAAATGTCACCTGAGTATCTGGAAAAACAGACAGCTAGAATGCCAAGGATCTGCAAAGCTGTCATTGCTGCACGTTGAGGATTTTTTTGATGAGAACGTAGTTTAAGAAGTTCTGAAATGTTTTTTCAAATTGTAATAGTCATTTTTCATGTTATTAATGTCCTGACTATACATTGTGATCAGTTGAATTCCATTTTGGTGAATAAAAGTACCAATTTCTTTCCATAAGAGCAAAATCTGTACATTATTCCAAACTTTTGGCCGCTAGTGTAAATGAACTTAAACAAACATAAACACACACACACACAGTGGCCGCATGTGTCTCTCTCTCTCTCAAACTGGTGCCTCCAGTTCGTCTTTATCACCCTCCCGGCTGATTAGGACAATTCAATAGGCCCGGCCACGACCTCCTCCTTGTCACTCTCCTCCACCGTCTGATTCAGGCTGGGGAAACCTCCAGCATGACGTACTCCCCTCCCTTCCTGGAGGGGAGGTGTTGCCCTTCCGGCTGTCGTTGACTGCTTAGCCAGTTCCCACCTCCTCCTTGCCCATCCTTTACCCGTTACATCCATGAGGGCCTGGTGGATGCTGGCGAGGGAATGTAAGACTTCCTCCAGCGGCGATGATGACTCCATAGCAGCGTATCCTTCCTCCTTCCCGGGTTTCGGCACCAGTGTAACAAAGTTCGTTATTGGGCAGATAAAGGAGGAAGCAGGAGCCAGTTTCCATGGTCCACGTGAGTTAGCTTTTAATTCTTAATACACAGCAATCGCTTTACAGCTTAAATCATAGAGTGGCTTTTCAGCATACACAAATAAAGTTCCGCTTTTCAGCAATCAAACAAACACTCAGTAATAAACACGTAGTCTCTCGTGTGTCCCTCTCCTCTCTCCCCAGACAGATGGCCGCGGCTCCTCCCCTGGTGGACGGCAGCGGCGAGGACTCCACGACAGCACATCCCTCCTCCTTCCCGGGTTTTGGCACCAATGTAACGGGTAAAGATGGGCAAGGAGGAGGTGGGAACCACCTGAGCAGTCAACGAAACTTTAAATGACATAAATAAACTTATACAAACATAAACACACACAGCGACCGCGTGTCTCTCTCTCTCTCTCTCTTGAACTGGCGTTGCCGGCTCCTCTTTATCCCTCTCCCCACTGATTGGGCTGATTCAGCACCGGGTGTCCATCGTTATGGCCTGGCCACGCCCTCCTCCTCATCACAACTTTGTTTACACATCCCTTGGTACTTTAAGTATACTGCTGAGTCCTAGCGTGTGTTAAAGATGCCATGTGTGTGTATTCGTGTACAATGTGTGTGTGTGTGTGTGTGTGTGTGTGTGTGTGTGTGTGTGAGTGAGTGAGCGTGTTAGGTATATCTCGGTCACGGTGCCTGACTTTTATATGCTGTGGCTAACCTCACTCCCCACAGCTGACTGAATATTAAATAAACAGATTCAAGTGGCTGAATTCAGTCAGCTAAGTACTCAAGCAGGCAGGAGTCAGCGCGCGCACACATCCCAGAGCCCCTTCGGCAGCCTGTCTTATTTTTGGCAGCTGCACTTGAGGGAGCCAAAGAGGCCTGGGGGAGGTTTGGCAAAGGGGGTGGTATGTTGAACGTTCAGACAAAGAGAGAAAGTGAGAGAGAGACTTGTGGGAAAAAAAGAAAGAGGGTGAAGTGAAAGTAAGAGAGGGGGATGACAGCTGAGAGGGAGGAGGGCATTGAAATCTCTGTGTTTATTGCTCTGGAATGAAAATCAGGAACAGCAGCAGACAGAAAAAGACGGGATTGTTGAATATAGACACGTTGATTTTTCTTGTGGTTGGCTGTGAGTGGCCAGGGGCCGACTGCTGTCAGTCAGTCCGTCAGAGCGACTGTGTTTCTGAAAGTGAGTGAAGGTGTCATGCTGTCTTTGTGTGAGTCTACATTAATACCCTGTAGTGCTGTCCCAGGACCCCGCCTCTCATCACAGTGCTATACAGACGCAAATGCATGGGGTCAAATGTCAGAGCCCTCCATCCAGTGAGGGGAGAGTAAAACACTGAAAAGTCACTTTTGAGTCACTTTCAGCCTTGTCTAGCCAGAGCCAGACTTTTGGCCAGTGAAAAAGTCTGGTGCCCATTGTAGCTTATTAAGGTCAAGACCTGTCCACTTACACATCATTGAGACATTAAACTGACATGTAAAGTGGCCAACCACTGTTTATTGTTTTACATTATGTAAAATCTGAAATTGATGCTGCCACAATAATTGACCTGCATGGAACATTCAGATTTTTAAACAACTGCACATCCATCTCTTGCCATCTCTGCCAAAGGTTGTACAAAAAATAGTGGAAAATGTGTGTAAATTTCAGTGTCCATTTTTTACAAAGTTATTTAAATGTAATTGTTTTTCTTTTATTAAAAAATGTCCTTTAAATTTATTTACAAATTAAAGTGTAATAGTTTTATTTAGAATTTCTTTATTATTGTAATAATGTATCTTTTTCATCTTGTCTTTGTTATCATTGACCAGGGATGGGAACCGTAAGGAATTTAACAGTTCTGAATCCTCTTAAGGATATCGGTTCCTGAATGATTACATCAACAATTCTTTTAGTGCTTATGAGGAAGAATTATTTGTGCAAGGGATTGTGGGTGATTGAATGCCATGAAGGATGCACTTGATGAATCCTTCAAAATATGGCAAACGAAGGCTGCGAAACGAGGCTGCCTTCCAAGGGTCCTCACAATTGAGATGGCCTTTGGTGGTGCTGGATGATGTGGCAGCCAAGATATCTAGCCTAACTAGGCTGCAATCTTCTGATTGAGAAGCACCCTGTGTCTTTGTCATTTCTTGTACTTGTATGGCTGTTCTGTTGAAGCATTCTTGTTCTCTAGGTTTTAGTTTCCTGTGTTTTGTTCATATTTTAAATAAAGCTGCAGCTTAGATCTTACAATCTCTCACAATGTCTCATGTCTCCACCATTACAGAAGAGCCAGCCTACCCTGGATCTAGCCCCTTTTTTGTCGAGCCAAGTCGTGGACCTGTGGAGAATACAGTGGCACAACTAACCAGCCTCCAGCAAGACTCTGTGGGTGTTGCTGAGTATAGTCAGAGAGAGTTAGGTCATATGATTGGAATGATGGAGTGCTAAAGATTGTGTACTTATCTGATGTTATGAGAAAGCTCTTGCCTGTCTCACATGATCATTCTTCCCTGAGAGACTATATATGCTTAGCTTTTTGGGAAGACAGAAAGTTTCTCATGTCTGAGTAATTCCACTCACCCATGCCCACCACAAACCCTGCACTAGCACCCAGCACTCTATCGCCAGAGGCGGCGAGCTTGAGGAGGAGGAGGCATTGTCTCTGGTGGTCCTGACCACGGAGGCCCCTCTACTTTCTGTCACAGGGGACCCCGTGATGGAGGCCACTTCTCTCCCTGCTCCAATGGTCCTGGCGGTCCCTGTGATGGAGGTCCCTCTGCTCCCTGCTCGAGTGGTCCTGGATATCCTAACCACGGAGGCCCCTCTGCTGCCTTCTCTGGTGGTCCCGGAGGTCCCTGGGATGAAGGAACCTCCAATCCCTGCTCCAGTGGTCCCGGATGTCACAGCAATGGAGGACCCTCCTTCAGAGTCCCCAGTTACCTTCCCCTCACCAGAGTTCCCAGCTGCCTTGCCCTCACCAGAGACCCCAGCTTCCTTGCCCTCACCAGAGTCCCTAGTTGCCTTGCCCTCGCCAGAGTCCCCTGGCCATCTGCCAGATCCTTTGTGGTCTGCAGCTAATTCGTCGGCTTTGCCCTGGTCTCCAGCTCACCCGCCGGTGACCCGTGTTCTCATGGTTGATACTGCAATCCTCACAACTCGTTACAGAGAGCTGCTGGGTGATGCACAAACTTCACAAACTTTTGCCAAATCCAGCCACAAATTTTTCCTCAGAAGTGCTCATTAAGGCAGTCTGGGATCTTGTAAACAAAACTATCCCAGGACGAGACTGATAAAAGCCTGTGCACCCTGACTCATGGAAATTGTGTAAAGCCAGTCAGTCAAATTGGAGCTTGGTGTTTTGAGAAAGTTAGTACGTGTGCAGTATGCATCAGATAGTCTGTGAATGGTCCATATCAAGGCTGAGATTACTTTTGTCCCCATCTTGCGCATTAACTCTTTGCTTCTTTCTTCGAGTTAAAGTGTGCCAGTACTGGGAAAACTCATCTCATATCAGACCTCTGTGATTTACAGAGTGGCCGTGTTTCTGAGTGAGAACTTACAGCTGGTGAAATTTAATTTTGATATTACACCAGAATTCTTCTCATCCTCTCTAAACATACATCTTACCTCTAAGATAAATATAACCCTGTCCCGCCATCCTTTCTTCTCTAATCAAAGACAATGTGAATACATTTTTTTTACCCTATTTATGGTCTTAACAAATGTCAAGGACTTGTTTTGCATGATTCAAAAATAATTTTCATAATCTGTCATCAAATGTAATAACTTTACGCCTCTGAAATGACTTTCTTTTTGATCATGTGACCAAGGCCAAGTGGGCAGGTAAACATAATATTAACCAATTATATCAAAGTCTATAATGATATAATATACATGTATAAAGCATGTAGGGTCTATTTTGATTTCATGTTGTCTTTAATGTTGAATTTAAGGAATGAGAGTGTGAACTGAAGCAAGATGATTCAATCTTTATCTCTTGCAGCTGGTAGTCTCGTGTTTCTGTCTTTACCTCCTGCTGTGTTTCATTCTTAGTGCTGACATTTCTGACAGTACAGACTGACTCATCCACCCTCACAAACTCCATCACAAAATCTGTCTGTAGCAGCAGTTTTTCACTGCTTTGTAAACATGTTTGTGTGTTGGTCTTTCTCATTAACCTCATCGGTCAGAGCAGGATATTTGTGGGGGATTCAGTGGTAGTTCATGCCCCCTGGACAGGACTGCAATGTTGGCTGTGTTTGTGTGTGAAGGAGTGAAGTGAGTCAATAAGTGTGCTTGTGTTTTCGTGATTAATTACTTGCCCTTTAGTTTTACCTCCCTTAGCGTTTTTTCTCTCTCCCTTTCTTTGTCCATTTCTCTCTCAGACCTCCCACAGCTGCTGAAAAAAAAAACTTCCATCTTAAACCAGCCTAAGGTACTTTGCTTGTTTCTCAGCCTGGACAAGCTGGTTAGGCTGGTCTGTTTTGCTGGTTATAGAAGGGATAAGCCAGTAAAACAAGCTGAACACCATATATGGCAGGCCAGGAGACCAGCTGAAGACCAGCTTGGCCAGGCTGTGAGTCCAGCTATGGCCAACTATCATTGCTGAAACAGCTTAAATCAGCCTAAGAATGATTACTGGTTTTAGATGGTCTCCCAGCTTCACCAGGCTCATCTGTTTGCTGGTTTTCATTCCAGAATGGTTTTGAGCACTTTTCGGTTGAACATGCTGGGAGACTATCTGGCTGACCAACTAAACCAGCTAAACACCAGCCTGGAAGACCAAACAAGCTTAGGCTAGTTTAAGTTGTCTTTTAGCAGGGTGACATTAAAAGAAAGAGAGAGAAAATAACAGTGACAATTTACTGTAGATGAAAACCAGCAGCAATAGTGGAAAGTAATTAAATGAATGTCTCACTCCCTTACTGTCTTTTTCTATCAGCAACGAGGTCTCTCTCTCTTCTTGTGTGGTCTGCAGCTTGCAGTCGTTCCTAAACAATCGGCAGTAATCCAGGGTTTGGGGTCTTGAACGCAGCTTTGCCAGAGAGTGTGTTCTTTCACAGGCTCACGCTATAGGCCCCGCTCCAGCAGAGGTCCCAGAGTATCCACACCAAAAGCCCAGTGCCCAGGGCCCTTTCTCAGGGAGCTCCTCCATCCACTCACCTTTAAACCCAGAGGAAGATTAACCACCACTGCCTGGAATGTGTGCCCTGGCAGGACTAACAGTAAATTGCCTTAATCAGCCATTACTCTAATTCAGCCATTTACTGAACTCTGCACATTCATCACTCTCTTCCTCTCTTGTGTTCTCTCTCTCTTTCTTTCCTCAACAGACACTTGTATACACTTGTCCTGACTCTTTCTCTCTCTGTAAAGATTTCAAGACTTAAATAGCTTTATTAGAAAAGTAAAAAAAAAAAAAAAAAAGGCTTTACATTGGCAAAGCATTAGTAAAATACAGTAATAAAATAAATGCTTGACATATCTCTATGAAAATTGCATAAAAGATACAATGAAATAAAGATGAAAACTGTTAAGTTAATACATATTTGTCATTGCAAAGAAAAAAAATCTGTTTTTGTAATCTTTCATCACAATTATTTTAAAGGGGTCACAAAATGCTCTTTTTTATATAGTTTTATTATCTTCCCTGAGGTCCACTGATAATGTTAGTAAAGTTTTTTTTTGTATTAAAACAGTCATAAGTTAGTAATAAATGATCATATTCCACCCTGTTTTTGGCCCTCTGTCTGAAACGCTGAGTTTTGGCCTAAGCGCCTCCTTAAAACGTAAACGTAAATGCCCACTGTTATGATTGGCTAACATCGTGCAGCCCCTCGATAGAGCCATTTTTGAAACTCAATCAGAAGAGAATGAACCAGCTCAACAACATTATAAAACTAAATGTCAGAGTTTACACATAACACACATCCAGTACATTGCATCCGAATATATTAAACTGTTCATCTCAAGCACAACAGTTAACACTCACACCCTGTCTACACCGGACGCGAGAGTCGCGTTGCATCAAAAGCAATAGAACCCATTATAATCAATGATGCTGTCTACCAAGGAAGCATCCATTGCGGCTTGTTCCATTTCATTTTGCGCTGCATGCGCTGGCACTACTACTGCTAACAACACAAATAAATGGTTTAGAAAGTTTCTGTCGACGCGCCCAGTGTAGACAGCCTCAAGCTGTTTCGTCGCGTCTCGTCAACAGACATGCCCGGTGTAAACAGAATGTCAGCACCATAAACTATCACTCAGTCATGACATAAGAAATATTCATGAATGAATCTGTTTACTCACTGTTGTTGCGATCGCATCCAAGTGTTTTAACAGCCCCATCCTTCAGTAACAGTTCCTTTGCAAACTTGAATTGTATTATGACTGGTATGAGCCGAATATACAATCCACTCTAAAATACGCTGAAGACACATCCACATCCATTTTCCAGTATCATTACTTCATGTTTTCATACACCAACAACTAAAAATAGCGCAGATGGGCAAACAAATGCGAGGCAGCAGCTGAATGACAGAGAGTTTCTCGTCTTCAGAGATGTAACTTGACACAGCGTCTTTTAAAAGTGACCCGAGATATGTATCAAGCGGTCAAAGACATCTGTCTGTGCATGTTTATGTGAAAAATATTTAAATCCAGACAGGCATATGAAGGTGTCCTGTGTAAGTCCACTTAGGATGAATCTCCCATGACAGGTCCCATCTCTCTACACTTCAACTGTGTGACTGACTCTGAGCACCAGTGGGCGGGGCCAAGGAATGATGGAAAATTAGGTGTTGCATATGCAGATGTATTTGGTCCTTGTGACATCATAAGTTCCATGAATTCCAAACCAGCTGTTTTTGTAGCTTGGTTTAAATAAATGCTCCTTTTCTATTAAGGAGGAAGTTTTCAGTTCTGAAACTTACATTATGTTTTTATACTACAATGACCTCTTATATGTCAAAAGATCGAGGAAAATTTGATTCCTCATGTCATGACCCCTTTAAGTTAAGTCATGAAACTCTGCATGGAGCAAGCTAGTAGGTCCTTTGACATTTAATCTGTTAGCCAATCAGTTTGTGTAATCCCTGTTGTCTAACATTCAAATTGCCTCCGTTGTTTGCAGGTAAGCTGGTTTCAGTATTTTTTCTCTCAGAAATCCACCTCCTCACCACCTATCTACATGTATATATGCTTTACTGCCAGGGATTAAATTGGGGTTGAACGGCCTGGAATAGCATTCTGGCAAAAATTTTTATATATATTAAAGGTATATATACCTTTAAAGTTAAATTCATTAGGATTTTTCACCCTACTTAAAAATGCCAATTTATCCCGTTTACGAGGATTGTATATACACTGATTCAGAATCAGAAACAGAATGAGCTTTATTGCCAAGTATGCTTACACATACAAGGAATTTGTCTTGGTGACAGGAGCTTCCAGTGTTCAACAATACAAAAACAATACAAAAACAGCAGCAAGACACAGATAATAATAAAAAAAAAATAATAAAAAAAAATAAAAACTAATTATACACATACGTATACATGGGTAGTGCAAATCTAATACAAATCTGTTATGTACAGTGCAAATAGTTTTTTTTGTTTTTGTTTTTTTTTCAGAGGAATGAATTGGCAGAAGAGGTTGGATGTGTTGGATAAATATAAGAAAGACTAAACTGTGTATTGCACATAGTTATTGCTCAATGGGGCAATTTAACTGTTCATGAGATGGATAGCCTGAGGGAAAAAACTGTTCCTGTGCCTAACGGTTCTGGTGCTCAGAGCTCTGAAGCGTTTGCCAGAAGGCAACAGTTCAAAAAGGTAGTGGGCAGGGTGAGTGGGGTCCAGAGTGATTTTTCAAGCCTTTTTCCTCACTCTGGAAGTGTATAGTTCTTGAAGGGGGGGCAGGAGGCAACCAATAATCCTCTCAGCAGTCCGAACTGTCCTTTGTTGTCCTTTCTGATGTCTGATTTCGTAGCTGAACCAAACCAGACAGTTATTGAAGTGCAGAGGACAGACTCAATGACTGCTGAGTAGAACTGTATCAGCAGCGCCTGTGGCAGGTTGAATTTCCTCAGCTGGCGAAGGAAGTACAACCTCTGCTGGGCCTTTTTCACAATGGAGTCAATGTGGGTCTCCCACTTCAGGTCCTGTGAGATGGTAGTGCCCAGGAACCTGAATGACTGCACTGCTGCCACAGTGCTGTTTAGAATGGTGGGGGGGGGGGGTGGGGGGTCAGTGTTGGGGTGTTCCTCCTAAAGTCCACAATCATCTCCACCGTTTTGAGCGTTTTCAGCTCAAGGTTGTTTTGACTGCACCAGACAGCCAGCTGTTTAACCTCCCTTCTGTATGCAGACTCATCGTCATCTCGGATGAGGCCGATGACAGTGGTGTCATCTGCAAACTTCAGGAGCTTGACAGAGGGGTCCTTGGCGATGCAGTCATTGGTGTAGAGGGAGAAGAGTAGTGGGGAGAGCACGGATTCCTGGGGGGCACCAGTGCTGATTGTACAGGTGCTGGAAGTGAGTTTGAGTGGGTGTGGGGTGTGAGATTGGGCCTTTCAAATCTACAGTAGAACACATTCAGGTCGTCAGCCAGTTGTTGGTCCACCACAGGGTTGGGGGCAGGAGTCCTGTAATTCATAAGTTGTTTCATGCCACTCCACACTGATACAGGGTCGTTAGCTGAAAAATTGTTTTTCAGCTTCTCAGAGTATCTTCTTTTAGCCACTCTGATTCCCTTATTCAGTGTGTTCCTGGCCTGATTGTACAAGACTTTATCCCCAACTCTGTAAGCATCCTCTTTGGCCTGACGAAGCTGCCTGAGTTCCACTGTAAACCATGGTTTGTCATTGTTAAATGTTAATTAAGTACTAGTAGGAATGCACATATCCTCACAAAAACTGATATATGATGTAACAGTATCTGTGAGCTCATCCAGATTGATGTCTGCAGCCTCAAAAACACTCCAATCAGTGCAGTCAAAGCAGGCTTTTAGTTCTAGCTCTGGTTCATTGGTCCATCTCTTTACAGTCCTTAATACAGGCTTAGCAGATTTTAATTTCTGTCTGTAGGTTGGAAGAAGATGAACCAGACAGTGATCAGATAGTCCCAAAGCTGCTCTAGGAACAGAGCGATATGCATCCTTTATTGTTGTGAAGCAATGATCCGGTATATTTCTGTCTCTGGTTGGGCATGTAATGTGCTGTTTGTATTTGGGCAGTTCACATGTGAGGTTTGCTTTGTTAAAATCCCCAAGAATAATAATAACTGAGTCTGGGTATTGTTGTTCCGTGTCTGTGATTTGATCAGCCAGCTGTTGCAGCGCGGCATTCAAACACGTATTTGGCGTGATATACATCATGAAGGTGCCGCGGATGGCTGCCTCGGTGTGGAGCGCTTCTATTGTTTTGTTATTTTTGTTTGTTTGTCCTGTGTTTAGTAATCTTTTTTCAGTCAGTTTTACCAGAGACGAACTGCTGAACATTCGACAGCATACACCAGTCAATCTTTTCCTGGATTTTGAATATTCGGACGTTTTGTTTGACATTTTAGTCAGAGGCGCGGCTGTGTTGTTTGAACACGCTATGAGACGTAGACGAGGGAGACGAGCAGGCGCACTGGGCTTTCGCACAACGCTGCCGAGCATTCATCTAGCGAATCTCCGCTCTCTCCCTAACAAAACGGACGAACTACATCTCCTCACCTGCACAAAGAAGGACTTTTCAAACTCTGCTGCCTTGTGTTTCACAGAAACCTGGCTGAGTGAAGCCATTCCAGACAGCGCGTTACTTCTGCCGGGCTTTCAGCTGTTCAGAGCGGATCGCATTGCGGAGTTAACGGGGAAAACGAGAGGCGGTGGAACATGCTTTTACATCAATAAAAGTTGGTGTACAGATGTAACAACATTAAAGAAGATGTGCTGTCCTAATTTGGAAGCGCTCTTTATTAACTGTAAGCCTTTCTACTCGCCGCGGGAGTTTTCCTCGTTTATGAGGAAAAACATTATGACCACTCACAGGTGAAGCGAATAACGTTAATTAACTCCTAACAAGGCCACAAATCAAGGTCTAGGTTGATTAGATGCCAAGCAAACAATCAGTTCTCGTAGTCAACATGTTGAATGGAGGAGAAATGGGCAGGAGTAAAGACCAGAGCGACTTTGACAAGGGCCAAATTGTTATGGCCAAATGACTGGTCAGAGCATCTCTGAAACGACAAGACTTGTGGGGTGCTCCCAGTCAGCAGTGGTGAGTACCTACTGGCAGTGGTCCGAGGAGGGACAAACAACAAACTGGTGACATGGTGTTGGGCATCAAAGGCTCATCGATGAGTGAGGGCAATGAAGGTTATCCCGTCTGGTCGGAACCGATGGAAGGTCTACTGTGGCACAAGTCACAGATAATTTTAATGATGGTTACAGGAGGAATGTGTCACAACACACAGTGCATCGCACCCTGCTGCGTATGGAGCAGCGTAGCCGCAGACCTGTCAGAGCACCCATGATGACCCCTGTCTACCATTGAAAGTGCTTACAATGGGCACGCAAGTGTCGGAACTGGACCTTGGAGCAGTGGAAGAAGGTTGCCTGGTCCGATGAGTCCCGTTTTCTTTTAAATCACGTGGATTGTCGTGTACGTGTGCGCAGTTTACCTGGGGAAGTAATGGCATCAGGATGCACTGTGGGAAGATGACAAGCCGGTGGAGGGAGTAGATGTTATGGGCAATGTTCTGCTGGGAAACACTGGGTCTGGCCATTCATGTGGATGTCAAACATACCTAAACATCGTTGCAGACCAGGTACACCACTTCATGGCAATGGTATTCCCTGATGGCAGTGGCCTCTTTCAGCAGGATAATGCGCCCTGCCACACTGCACATATTGTTCGGGAATGGTTTGAGGACATGATGAAAAGTTCAAGGTGTTGCCCTGGCCACCAAATTCCCCAGATCTCCATCCAATTGAGCATCAGTGGGATGTGCTGGACCAACAAATCCGATCCACAGCGGCTTCTCCTTGCAACTTACAGGACTTGAAGGATCTGCTGCTAATGTCTTGGTGCCAAATACCACAGGACACCTTCAGGGGTCTTGTAGAGTCCATGCCTTGACGGGCCGGTGATGTTTTGGCAGCACATGGAGGACCAACAGCATATTAGGCAGGTCATAATATTTTGGCTCATCAGTGTATGTCTAATTGTGCAGCAGCTTGACACAGAATGTAAGACCTCTTCAAGACCAAACCAACAAGATCAATTCCTGATGGATAAAATTAAGCTCCACCCTACATTCTTTCTTGTTTCATCAGATAATGAAAGTAAAATGGGTTGTACATTTTATTTCATGTTCCTTCTCTTCAGTTTTAAATCCTGAGAAAGGTCATTTGAATTAGTAAATTATAAAAATTACTCCATAGTAATGCTTTAGTTTGAGCAATGCTGTCTACATACAATTTTTAGCTTTATTCTCCAACCTGGTTGTTGTACATATCGTGGCAGTTCCAGGTAAAATAAACTCTAGAGGTGCTACAACAACGACTTTTATTCACTTTCACAGAAATCACAAGTAAAACGGCAGATTATCAGTTCATAAACACTTGCTTTTTGCTCTGTTCCTCACACAATGCTTTTTTATGACATCTAAACAATTTTACTATAGCGCATGGCTTGTAAGGCAAAACATTTTAAAGTTTGATTACATAACCAACTACATTTATAATCTTGTTTATATGCAATAAAATTGCACAGCAGCTCAACAAATAGAGCATTGCACTTGTGATGCAAAGGACCGGGGTAAGAGTCCTGAAGAACATTCAAGTCGACATGCAGGCTGAAAGAGTCATAGAAGCACCACAAAATGACGTGGTTGCTTCAGCAATTCTGTTTCATCTCACATTTGCTTTTTATGAGACTGTTGTGTTAGGGTAAGGTTTCAGGTTTAAGGTAGGTAGGTAGGTCTTGTGGATAGGGCATTAACCTTGATCTGTTGGGGAGAAAATTTTATTCACTTTAAACACCAGACAGTGGACATTTCACCTCAGATCTGCTATAATACATGCAATGAACCACGTCAATGTCGCTACAGTCACGTAATTTCCATGAGATCAGCCTGTTATTCTCCTTAGTCTCATTTTTGCCTGTTTTGATTTCTCTAAGGAATTTTTTGGAGAAACATCTGAGAGAAGTTAATACATCAATGAAACATAACAGAGAACTTCTTTAAGTCTGCTATACTATGAAAGAGCAACAAACTCCAAGCAATAAAGTGTTTCTCTGTGCATAGGCCTACCTCTCTTGTTATTTTTTTCTCTCTTCTCTCTGTACCTTTTCTTTGTTTCTAATGCACTATCTCTCTCTCTCTCTCTCTCTCTCTCTCTCTCTCTCTCTCTCTCTCTCTCCCCATTTCTATACCTAATCACCCACACAGACTGGTCATTACTCAGCTCTTGGACCCATTGAACACACAGTGTGTGTGTTTGTGTTTGTAAGTTCAAGTGTGTGCGCAAAGGACGCAGTGAAGAACCAGGTCACCAGCACCCTTACAGCCATTACAGAAATCATAGTTGGTATTTTTTATATTTTTATTTCTTCTTCATAGAGGCTATTGAAGTATAGGGAGGTGTCTGTTGTGTAATGAGTTCTCGGGGGTGGTGGTGGTGGAGGCGTGCAGGACGGGTGGATGGAAGGCTAAATGCCGTGGATGGGAAGCACTGGAGGCGTGATTGAATTGTCAGTCCAGTTTATGATTAGTCAACGCACATCCAGCCATGTGAGAAATGAATTTCATGGCCACTGATTCTGCAATTTCTGCTGGAATGCGCCTTAGAGCTATAACTCTTTCACACTGAAAAACACTCGCCTGGGATCAGATGAAGAAGATAAACAGAGATAACAGCAAGGTTTCAGGACTCTTCTTTGTCATAGATGAACAGTGGCCCAAAAACATGTTTGGACACTTAAGTCACACATAAAAATGTATGAATATCATTGCATTAGATTTAGGGCTGCAACTAACGATTATTTTGATAATTAATTAATCTAAAAATGAATAGAATGATTATTTGACTATTCGGGCGATTATTGCAACGATTAATCATTAGCTCTTAACCGATTACTCAGCTTGTGCCCGAATTAAAAGGTTGTATTAAACGTGCTTACTAACAACAAAGATGACAAATTCATCTTTTAAAAATACCTCTAAATGAAATTCACTGAATTAGAGGGGAAAAAATACTTTGTATTATGTTTAATTCAGTAAAGAAATTCACTGCAAAAAATCCTATTGTTATCAAGTGTTTTTGTCTTGTTTTCCATTTAAAATTGTCTAAAAATCCTTAAAACAAGATACATTTACTTGAGAAGCAACATATAAGATATTTAGTCTAGCTTTAAGAGACAGATGTAAGTGTATTTTGTATATAAGTGTATTTTTTCACTTGGTTCATACTTCTGCCAAAATATACTTATATTCAAGATCTATTCTCCAAAAGCAAGTCTAAATATCTCATATGCTGCTTCTCAGGTGAATGCATCATTTTTTAAAGGATTTTTAGATATTTTAAAATATTAGTATTTTTAATATTATATTCAACATTCTCAGATAACAATTTTATAGATACAGCTGTTGTTTTAAATGAGTTTTAGATATTTATATTGGAAAACAAGCCAAAACCAAAACAAATCAAAAACGTATTTTGTTGCAGTGTATAATGGGGCGAAGACTTCCCTCTCTCACCTTTTTGTTCACTTCAATCCATCTTTAACTCTCTCTTGTTAAAAAGCTGCGTATTGGCAATTTTCTTCACGATAAGAAATGCACAGTGACATAATATGCTTCAATAAGTCGCGAGCCATCACGTTATAATCTAGCTGCATTAAGCATGCACACTCAAGGGATGAGTGTCCCCGTAACAGAGTGTGCATCAGCCAGGTGCAGTTTCAATCTCTTCCCCTTAGATCAGGACATTCACGCAACTCATAGAAGAGGTGCTGACCGCACAGAGAAATGCCAGTTTCAGAGTTTGTAGTTATTTACATGATCTGCTTCCGCATTATTTGAACTTTAATAAAGCTATAAAACATTAAATATACAGTGCATCCGGAAAGTATTCACAGCGCTTCACTTTTTCCACATTTTGTTATGTTACAGCCTTATTCCAAAATGAATTAAATTCATTATTTTCCTCAATTCTACAAACAATACCCCATAATGACAATGTGAAATCTTTGCAAATTTATCAATAATAAAAAACGAAAAAAAAAAAAAAAATCACATGTACATAAGTATTCACAGCCTTTGCTGAAGCACCTTTGGCACCAATTACAGCCTCAAGTCTTTTTGAGTATGATGCTACAAGCTTGGCACACATATTTTTGGGCAGTTTCTCCCATTCTTCTTTGCAGGACCTCTCAAGCTCCATCAGGTTGGATGGGGAGCGTTAGTGCACAGCCATTTTCAGATCTCTCCAGAGATGTTCAATCGGGTTCAAGTCTGGGCTCTGGCTGGGCCACTCAAGGACATTCACAGAGTTGTCCCGTAGCCACTCCTTTGTTATCTTGGCTGTGTGCTTGGGGTCGTTGTCCTGTTGGAAGATGAACCTTCGCCCCAGTCTGAGGTCCAGAGTGCTCTGGAGCAGGTTTTCATCAAGGATGTCTCTATACATTGCTGCATTCATCTTTCCCTCGATCCTGACTAGTCTCTCAGTTCCTGCCGCTGAAAAACATCCCCACAGCATGATGCTGCCACCACCATGCTTCACTGTAGGGATGTATTGGCCAGGTGATGAGCGGTGCCTGGTTTCCTCCAGACATGACGCTTGCCATTCAGGCCAAAGAGTTCAATCTTTGTTTCATCAGACCAGAGAATTTTGTTTCTCATGGTCTGAGAGTCCTTCAGGTGCCTTTTGGCAAACTCCAGGTGGGCTGTCATGTGCCTTTTACTGAGGAGTGGCTTCCGTCTGGCCACTCTACCATACGGGCCTGATTGGTGAAGTGCTGCAGAGATGGTTGTTCTTCTGGAAGTTTCTCTTCTCTCCACAGAGAATCAGGTTCTTGGTCACCTCCCGGACTAAGGCCCTTCTCCCCCGACCGCTCAGTTTGGCCGGGCGGCCAGCTCTAGGAAGAGTCCTGGTGGTTCCAAACTTCTTCCATTTACGAATGATGGAGGCCACTGTGCTCATTGGGACCTTCAATGCTGCAGAAATTTTTCTGTACCCTTCCCCAGATCTGTGCCTCGATACAATCCTGTCTCGGAGGTCTACAGACAATTCCTTGGACTTCATGGCTTGGTTTGTGCTCTGACATGCACTGTTAACTGTGAGACCTTATATAGACAGGTGTGTGCCTTTCCAAATCATGTCCAATCAACTGAATTTACCACAGGTGGACTCCAATCAAGTTGTAGAAACATCTCAAGGATGATCAGTAGAAACAGGATGCACCTGAGCTCAATTTTGAGTGTCATGGCAAAGGCTGTGAATATGTGATTTTTTTTCGTTTTTTATTTTTAATAAATTTGCAAAGATTTCAAACAAACTTCTTTCACGTTGTCATTATGGGGTATTGTTTGTAGAATTTTGAGGAAAATAATGAATTTTATCCATTTTGGAATAAGGCTGTAACATAACAAAATGTGGAAAAAGTGAAGTGCTGTGAATACTTTCCGGATGCACTGTAACTGCATTTAAGATGTAACACTGGGGTGTTTCCTTTAAAGAGCTCCGGCTTCGCTTATTCCACAATGAGAGTGCTTCTGAATTTACTTATTTTGTATTATTCCCTCATACTTTGCGATCTACATCACCTGAAGCTGTTTGGAATGTTTAGAGTGCATCTGGACTGTGAGCTGTGTAATTCTTCCTCTCCTCAGTCATGCGCAAGCTGCAGTGCTGCTCTCGCACACTATCATTAGAGTTTAATGTGATCTCATGTTTTGTCGACAATTTTTTATTGTCAGCTAAACGTTTCAGCACTAAGATTATAACCAACTGGTCTCGAGGTGATTTTAGTTAATGTAGCAGAGAAATTTATCACATTATCTATGAACTTGTTCCACTAATCTTTGTCAACCAGAAAGTGTCCAAATACTATTTGTCTTCATTTTTAACAGTATATCTATTGTATTATTATTATTTACATGTAAACCTAAACTTCTTTTTGTGAAATGTTCCCTGAAAGTGTACGTGGCTGCCATAGCAGCTTACCACGACGCACTGGACGGGAGGCCCTCACGACAGCGCGACCTGATCAACAGGTTCCTCAAGGGTGTGAGGAGGTTGAATCCTCCTAGACCGCACCTGATTCCCTCTTGGGATCTCTCTGTGGTCCTACCTGCCCAACAGAGAGCCCCCTTTGAGCCCCTGGAGCAGGCCGAGCTCAGTACTTTGTCTCTAAAGATGGCCCTCCTGGTGGCACTCACTTCCATCAAGAGGGTGGGGGACCTGCAGGCGCTCTCTGTTACCTGCGAATGCCTGGATTTCGGGCCGGCACACTCTCATGTAATCTTGAGACCCCGGCCTGGTTACATGCCCAAAGTTCCCACCACTCCTTTTCGAGACCAGGTGGTGAACCTGCAAGCGCTCCCTTCAGAGGAAGAGCCAGCCTTGTCGTTGCTGTGTCCAGTTCGCTCCCTGTGAATCTATCTGGACCGCACGCAGAGCTTTAGACGCTCGGACCAGCTCTTTGTCTGTTTTGGAGGACAGCAGAAGGTTTAAGCTGTCTCCAAGCAGAGACTAGCCCATTGGATTGTGGAAGCCATTTCTCTTGCATATCAATCTCAGGACTTGTCGTGCTCCTTGGGAGTCTGGGTGCACTCCATTAGAGGTGTTGTGTCCTCCTGGGCACTGGCAAGGGGACCTTTCTAGCAGACATGCAGAGTTGCGGGTTGGGCTACACCCAACCATCTTGGTTACTGATGTAACCTCTGTTCCCTGATGGAGGGAACGAGACGTTGTGTCCCTCCTGCTGTGGCGCTGAACCGGTCACTGACATGGCCGGGACTCTCTATCGACTCCTCAGCATAAATCTGAATGAGTGGTGCCCGCCATCTCCTTTTATACCCGTATGTCCGGGGGCAGAGAGTGGCATGAAAATTCCACTTGCCAATTCTCATTGGCCTTTTCTATTTTAAGCAAAGGAGATTGGGGCTCTCAAGATCGAACCCCTAGTGTCACTACATCGACACAACGTCTCGTTCCCTCCATCAGGGAACAGAAGTTACATCAATAACCAAGACGGGCTCAAACAGTCTCTATCACTACACACCGTCTGATTGTCATGATTCATGTTACATCACATATACTCAGATTTGTATTTGCATGTTTATTTGTTGTTTAATTTGTTTTTATGCCTGTTTGCAGTCTTTTTATCCTCTCTGTGCTCACTGTGCAATGAGTCAGAATTATTAGCATATTGACTCTAGAAAATGGGCAGCTTGATATTCATACACGTTATACTTACACATGTTTTAAAACAAACCGGCATATTCATCTAAATTACAGCATGTCTGAAAGTTTAAATTCGTGAATGCTTAGAATGGCCATACTGTATGCTTCAAGGGTTGAGCAAGCACTCATTCATTAGAGTAGCAGTGTATGAGTGCTGCAAAAAAGATCGGCCCTAAATCTAGGCACGATCGGCCGATCGCCGATCGTGGATTTAAAATGAAAATTGTCCGATTTAGATCAGTGGCCGATCGATTGGTGCACCCCTAGTTCAAATGTCAATAATCAATAATGAAATGTCCCAATTTATGTGAAGCAGACAGTAAAACTACTACAGTTGTTAAGACTGAAATAACAATCAGAAAACTGAACAAAGTCAGCAAACTGTTGCTCCCAAATACTTACATTATAAGGCATACAAGATATGGTGATACAATAATGCTACAGCTTATAAAGCTAAGAACAGTTCAAACAGTCCAGATTTACACGAGCTACGAATATGAAAGTTTAATAAATCCGTTTTGACCATGGGAGGGAATCGCCCTCAACTGTTTCTCTGCTTAAATACGGGATAGTGCGTGTCCTGACATGTTCATTTTCAGCCAAAATACGGGACGTCCTGGCTAATATGAGACAGATGAGATGGCAGCCACTATCTTGTACTACACCATTGTCTTTCGTTGCACTCCATGCTCTTCTAACATAATAAAATCATTCCGCAGACTTGAGTGAAATTTAAGATGACATTTATTTGATGAATATAAAACAGAAATATAATGTCTCTCTTTGGTATCTGCTGCGTGAACACCTATCCGGCACTGTGATGTCCAGAGGAATGAATCCTACTGCCTGCTGCTTTTTTTATTTTTTTATACATACATTAAGTGGAGCAAAAATGAAAACATTGATAACTTTAAAATCAATAAGGCATTTGGCAACATAATTGAAGAAATAACAAAAGCATTAGGAGGGAGCTATGACTTAACAGCAGGAACAGAAATTAACAGTAGCAAAATGAAATCAATGAGCTTGATTCGGCACAGGTTTTAACCAATGATTGCCAAACCTACTTACCTGCTACTAAATGTAACGTCCCAGACCACGCAAATTAAAAGTGAACAGCATCATACTGAAATGCATTGATACTTAAATTAAAAGTAATGTAGTTAGGCTGACATGACTGTTAAACTCATGAGCTTTGAAATTTGGAACATTGATAAAGCCCCAATGCTGAAGATCCCCATAGATTGAAACATGGGCCGAACAAAGATGAAAGTGAATGATTTATGAAGACATACGATACAAATTTCTGTACTTAAATGATGCCTGAATGAGTAATAAAACGTAAATATGCCATGAAATAGGAATTACCCCCTGTATGACCTGATCATATAGGCGATATGCATTACGCTGGTAATTAAATTATCTGATAAATAAGGGAATGCAGTGCGGAGCCTACCGCTAGGTGTCAGAGGCGCGCCACAACAGTGGTGCTTCCGATGAGACGTGGAAGTATGTATATAGTAAGAAAACACTGCGTTTTCTGAAGCACCATTAATGCGCCCTTGAAGGCGCTCGGGTAGGGAACACCGCTCGAAATGTTGAATCGAACTAAATAAGTTAATTATTTCACTAAGGACCCTTTCACAAGACTTTAGTGAAGGCTATATTAAACTGTGATGCCATGCTCCCTCAGAGTGCCCACATCATGAGCTCTGTCTTTCCTATTGAGTAGGGCATAGGGATGTTACCTTGTATTGGAAAGCACCCGCTACGTGATTTAGAGCGAAGGTGACCAACAAAACAGGGATATCTTACTGAATGGAGTGATGGGACCCTGTACAATGAGCACTGTACATCATGACATGCCTGAATAATGATCTTAATTCCCGATGGGGAACACTCGGGCATGCAACACGGTGAATGACATGTGAGTGAACCTGACAGAGTTATCCTCATGTGATCACACTGTGAACGCATGTTTGCCTGCCATTACTATGAGAGCGAATGCGCTGTTGACATGAAATATTACCTTTTGATATTGATGCAGGTGTGTTATGATGAACAGACAGCATAGGCAACAGAAGGCCTAGACCCATGACTAAATCTGAATGCATTTGATGGATATGATAAGATCTTAGCTTATTTCTGATGGAAATCAGCTGCTGCCTGAGCCGATGATTTTGACAAACTTGGCGAGGAACACACTCCTTCCATGCTGGGTCATGCATTCCAGTTGAGGATGTGGTGGCTCGATTGAGGGAGCTCTCCTAAGTGAATGAGATATGGATGAAGATCCGGGTTTGCCGATTGTTTACTCCCCATGGGTTTGATGCAGGCAGAAGTTGAGATGAAGAGATGGCGTCGTTGGGAAGGCAGGCTTCCAGAGGTGTTCTGTGCACTGGTTCTCCTGTGGCCTGGAGAGGTCGGAACATGTCTATTATGATTACGAGAGGGTGCGATCCCAAAATCTGGATCTGGACATTTGCAGACACGTGTTGCGCAAGGAGTGCTGATTCTGGATAAAAGGTAAGGAGCAGTGAATCTGTCCGTGTCCATAGCTGGATGTTAGCTAGTTGGAGAGCGAAATGGACTCGACGTCAGACAGTGCTATAGAATGATGTTGCCATGTTAGCACACTGAAATAGCAATGTGATAGATTGTGAGCAGACTTATAAAGCAATGGCTTACTTGTGATTGGCTAGGAATTACCTAGCTAATGGAGCGATGATGTACAGCTGCTAGTCTTCCCGCTAGAACTACGCTGTGCTTACATTTCATCAACTCACATCAATGTTTTGTGAGCAATTGTGTATTTCTTTGGTAAGTAACTGTAACATGCACTATTCACTCCGCATTGGAGTCCTGATCATGGTTTGTTGTTACTCTCGCATCATTCATTCTGACTGCGCACCAGTGGGTGGACCAAAGAGGCTATGATGTAAAAGTTGATCTCTTGATCAACTCTTGAAGTTGATCTCTTGCTGTAGAGGTGGTCATACATTAATTAAGGTCCCCAAGTGAGTTAATGAAGTCGCGGAAGTAGAGAACAAACTGTTTATGCAGCTTGGTGTCAATAAATGCTCATTTTGAACTAGGGAGGAAGTTTTGAGTTCTAAAATTTACCATATGTTTTTATGGTACAATATACTCTTATATGTGAAAAGATCAAAGAAAATTTGATTCCTCATGACATCAGCCCTTTAAAAATACTTTCTCCATTTCTGGCTTATTATGCAGAGACAATTGCTCCTCCTGAACCTTGTTTATAAAACTCAATTTCAGTAGTTCGCAAGTTAATGTAATCCTGCTTGTAGATGTGTTTGTAGGATTCGGGGGGGAATGGCTTGAAGAATGGAGTCCTGGGGGGCATGGAGAAGGAGTCTGTGAGGGTGATTTTTAGGAATTTCAGTTCTAGACGGGGAGGAACTGGGGTTGGTGTCAGGTTAGCTTCTAGGGCCAAGGCTCTGGATCTCTGGATGAAAATGAGAAAGAGTCAGCAATATGGTTTTTGAGCCTGGAATGTTTTCTGCTTTAATTTGGTTAGCTTAGCCTCACGCAAGGAATGGATCTGGAGTAGGAGAGATTCAAATGGTAGAAGGGAGGGGGATAAATTGAAGAGGGGAAAGGGTCTGGAGTGGGGTTCACCAGCGGAGGCAGCCTCATGTGGGAATCTGCTGTAGTGGTCCATGGATAGGAAGGGGCAGAGGGATGGATGTTAGCTGAGAGAATAGGTTGCGTGAAAAAAACTAAGGCATCTGGAACGTATGTGAGGCAATGTCAGGGTATGTGCTTGCATGGCATTTGTGATATGAACGGGCTGAATCCTCAGGTGCAGACTTCACGGCGTTCAATGGGAGAGCATACGATTCGTGTGAGAATATTTATACTGGATTTTACCGAGCTCACCCGAAGCTGCAAGCAGCTGGATCTGCAGGCGTGGCCCACACGGCATACAATGGTAGGATGAACGGGATGAATCCACGAGCGCTACGTTTAACAGGAAGAGCCCATGCTTTCGTGTGAATAGTTTACACTGCAAATAAGCGAAAATCACTCTGCGGTAAAAATGGGTTGAGTACGGCATTCGACGTGAGGGCGTAGGTAGGCTATGTTCGAATGAAACTGATTGGTGCGAAGATGCAGGCTTATGGTGAGCTGTTTAGGGAAGACCTGAAACAGCAGATTGTTGTCAGTTGCTAGGTGGGTGATGGTTCATTTGTTATGAGTGCATAATATGGTTTACAGAGCGATGGAGGCTGAGACACATGGTCTGAAAGACGTGCTGCGGTTGTGGCACGTGAATGGTTGCAGCAGTCGGAAAGCACGTGCACTGCTTGCAGTGTAGTGGGGGTTTGTTGCATGGCTGGAAAGATGCCATGGTTGTGGCGCTTGGACAGCGCGTTGCACTGTTTACGGTGTAGTGGGAGGTTTAGTCATGTGGCCTGAAAGACACTGCAGTTGCAGCACCTGGTCAGCACATTTGTGCTGCTTAAGGATATGTTGAGTTAACAGAAAACATGGTAACATGGAATACGTAGCGTCTGTGGATGCCTGAACATAATTGTTTGCTAGTTTAAATGTCAGGAACATGGGAAACGATGTCAGGAAACATGCTTGCATGTGCATATGAACAACATCATTTAAAGTTGGTTTGTCATGAAATTAGAAGGCACCTGAAACTGAGTGTCCAGATGAATACCGTGGTCTGATGTTTATTAACTTAAGCATATGGTTTGGGGATTTGTAGATTTGTTTCCATTGTAATGCAAGTAATTTCATGACTCTTTATAAATGGCACTGGGTGACCATCTTGTTTTGACGAGTGCGTATGAAATCATGGGAGTTTGTGCCTGAGAGTTGGATTTAATAGATACTATAATAGCACCATTTGCGGTAGTCTGGTGAATAAAACGACTTGTTTATACTGATGACTTGTAATAATTCTATGAAAACTGAAATATTGGAGTATAAAGCAGAGTGCCAAGCTGAGTCAATAGGTGTCGATTAAAACCTGTTACTTTAAACATGGGTGGAGCGTAAAATTATGACAGATGTTGAAAGCTTTTAAAATCATGCAGCAATTAAGTTGTATGGTCAAGCTTGTAAATAAAATTTTGTAATCTAATGATTCGGGCAAAAGTAGAGAAGACTGTCTGTAAAATAAAGTGATTGATTGATTTTACCTGCGTGATGTGTTTGCCCTGGCGGGAGGAAGGAAAGTCATGTTATAGTGTAGAGATGAGTGGAAGTTTGTAGCAGCGCTTGCTTTGTGTTATTGGGGCTGAGCGGTGAGGCGAGCTCGAATGATGAGAGGCAAGATGAGTTTGCGGAATGATTATGAATTAGTTGGGATGTGGCTTGTGATCCGCCTCTTGCAGAGCCGAATTCAGCTCATGTCTGTTTGGACAGAGGCTGTGTAAAACTGTGGTGTGCTGTGGAATGGTCAGAGCGAATGCTACATGGCAGCGAGCTCACGTTAAAATGTCTGCATTGGTTTGAAAAGAAGTTGCAATTAGAGTATCGGTCGATTGAAAGGAATTCGCTGTGCATGATTGCCCCCATGTTCTGAATGGGATAAATCACGCTCCGGATGGCATTTTTGAAGGGAGAACAATCGTGATATTTATTTTAGAATTGACAAACAGAATTGTTGAATGGATCGCGCCCAAAACAAGCTACACGGCGAGGTAATCAGCTGTGTGGGATTGGATGGAGCATAGAAAGAAAGACAGAGTAAAAATGTAACACTTAACGTGGTAGCAGTCAATACTGTAAAAACAAATGAGCTGCTGTGGCAGCTTCTGTTAAATAATGAGATTGTTTGGATGGAAGAGCTGTTCTGATGAAGGCGAATGCTTTGCAACGAAGTTGCATCCGATGATCCGAGTCGCTTGCGTGGGTCTGTTCGTGGGTAATGGGCGGGGCCGAATGCCGGAAGACTCAACGCCATGTAGAGGTAAGTGGCTGTTTATATATGCTTACTCTAGCGATGTGATTGGTCAGATTAAATGACCTTGCTCTTCCCGAACCTTGTTTATAAAACTCCATATGTTTGTTTGAGCATCCCAATCAGCTACAGCAACATTAACTCAAGCAGTGGTGGGAGTTTGAGGTGGGACTAACTGTTTGTTTGACCAAACACTGTCAGCAGACAGAGGTAGTATTCAGGAAAGCTGTTTGAATGTTTTGCAATTCCATTTGGTGACACTAGTGGCACTTTAATTTCACACTTCAGCTTTGAGTCTCCTGAGCTATGAACCTCTGAGCAAAAACATTTTCCTTTAGAGACACAGTAATTGTCAGTACTGTACCTTGTATATCCTCCTGTGACCCCTGCGTGACTTCTGTGTGCATTTTCCATTTCATTTTTTGATTTTTAACTAATGGCACCTAATAAACAAGCAAATAGTTTTTCCATAAATGTATGTCCTCATATGTGGACAGCAGGACTAAGTTGTGAAATGTAAGAAATACCAAGCTATAGAAAGTCAGATTTTTTATCAAATTGTTTATTATGTGTCCAGGAGTGTTGGTCGTTCATGTCTTTGAGACATTACAGACATTCCATCAGAAATGAGCATAATTGATTCTGATTCAAAGTAATGACCAGCATCATCTAATCACTGCCAACCATGTTAAAATAAAATTATACATTACAAATTCTGAATCTATGTACTGATTACCATTGTCCCATGTCTGCTAAACATGTTGAGTGGTCCAAACATCATCTGCAGCCTGAATCTGAACTTTTGGTCGGATTTTAGGAGTGAATGCTCTTAGCTGCATAGAAAGCTATAGGATGCTCCCTTGCTCCCAATTAAGTGAATGACTTAACCTCCAGTGTGCTGTCTGTCTTCACTGATCTCAGAACAGTTTGTAATGCACCATATTACATCCTAAGTCCATATAAAGCCTCTGAAAGCAACATTTTTTAACTTTTGGATGAACCCATTTATTCTCAATTTGAAAATGCACAGTAAATGTATAGGAATGCATTTACTAATGTTAATGAATAGCACCTTATTGTACAGTGATAACAAAATTAAACATAACAAAATGTATATTAAAATGAAGCTAAATGACTTACAGATGTTTTAGAGTTAAAAAGTTATTCAAAATAACTAACATGTTTTTGGAACATCTGTCAGGAAACCACTCCAAAGCACTCATCCAAGTAGGCTAGTTCATTTTAATCAGCACGCCAAAGCGCAAAAAATTATGAAATATTTAAAGCAGCATATCAAACGAAACTAGAGATGCTACTCTTTACAACCAAACAGGTTTCAGTGAAAACATTTGAAGAGGTTTCTTACCAGAAGCACTTTTGTTGGTGCTGCGTCTGTAGGAGTGCTTCAAGGAAATCGACGGCATGCTGTTGTGTCACATGACTCGGTGAGGCAGAAGTTAAAGCCTTAAAGGTGCAGTATGTAAGATTCAGAAACCCTTGTTATTAATGACACCTGTGGCCGTTAAGTGAACTGCAGCCTGTTGCTCGTGATCGTGCGCACACACTCCATAGGGACGCGAGCGAGCATCGACCAAAACAAAGAGACTCAATGTGATTCACTGGCATCATGCTGACAGATGAGGTAGCATAATTAAAATTACACAGTTATGATTGTTTAACTACAAACTTTGAGACTGCATATTATATTTGACTCTCCAGTGCTGGAACAGGGCTAAAACAAAGTGTGGATATACAGAGTCTGACTATGCAATACTGTAGTTTGAAGTAATCACTTTTCTTTGCATGATACATTGACTGCATTTATACGATAGCCTATGTCGGCGTTAGCTAGCTAGCCAGCTTTATCAATCGCTGTTAGCTAAATTTGGTGGATGATGACAGTAGCTGTTTATAAAATAGACTGTACATTTTAAATATGTTGACACAATTCAGTATTGATGTGATTTCATCACAACTGTCATTTTGATATATCGATGCGCTATTGTTTTATAATAATAGATTGTATATATTTTCTGTATAACCAAGTTACATTACATTAATGAATGGAGCTTTTTGCATTATCTTGAACATTGTCTAGCATTCATTTCATGTGTTATTGTAGTTTAACTTGCTGAATAATTACAGATTAACATTGACATTAACCTGACTTTTAGTATAAAGAGAAGATTGTTGAAATTATTTGAAAGTTACGAAGCAAGGTAGCTTGCAATTCGTCAGCGTTAGCAGGCAAGGTCAAGTTAGCTAAAATTACACAGATCAATCCTTATGGCACTATATTTCACATGCTTTGCAATTATGTAATCTTACCTGTCCAATAAGAAGAACGCCAATTCAGGGTCGGTTCTGATCCCCAAAACCAATCGTAGGTCCCTCCAGGAATCAAATGTCCTGCTGATGTTCACTCTAGTTTTCGCACGTTCCCGCTTAGCCAAACTGGATTCAGTAAATGTTTTTTTTTTTTTTTTTTGGCTTACTCTGAGTTTGTGTTGGAGTTGGTGTTGTGTTTGGAGCCGGCCGTTTGCTGGATTCCATCTCTAAGATAACATTACCTAGTGTTGCATATTGTCTGTTGACACTGTTAAATAGCGGAAGCACTGAGGCAAGGCTTTCGGGAGCACGCATAAGCTTCACATCCTTTGGATTTTCCCGGCAAAAGCGACCTGCTCCCTTCGCGTGAAAATCAGTCTACAGGCTTTAATAGGCAACCTGTTTTTTTAAGTTGCGTTACAAGCCGTTCACACATTGGCAAAAAAAAGCGAATATTACATGAAAAATGTTACATATTGCACCTTTAAATGATTCTTGTGAACAGTATTCAGTCAGTTTTTATTAATATAAATTATGCGTTGCGTAAAGCGAATCCAAAACAGCGAGTCCTCTCATGAGGCCGCAGGGTCGCAAGAAGATATACAAAGTTGTGAAGACATTGAAGACAGAGAAATGGCACTTAAAAAAATAGAAATATTCCAGAGATTGTTTTCTACTGTACATGCCCATCTATTACTTTTACTTTAACAAAGCAGTGTGTGTGTGTGTGTGTGTGTGTGTGTGTGTGTGTGTGTGTGTGTGTGTGTGTGTGTGTGTGTGAGTAAATGGTGGAAAAGTGTTGGTTGTGTAGATGTCTGGACAGTATTTGGGTGGAAACGGGACTGTTGAATGGTGAAAGGATATTTACTCTGGCAGACTGATGGTCTGGGCTTTAGACTCCTCCATCCAACAGCAATGCTTAACCATCCTCCACCTTCCTGTGCAATAAGCCTCCGCCCTGCCACTTCACACCCAACACATTTATTCCTGTCTTATGCCACACGCCAACTGCTTGATTTAGCTATCATTACTTTGTTCATCTTTTATGGCCTCTGTCTCTCTTGCTCAGACACACACATCTCTCTGTCGATATCCTCTCCTTTGTGTTTACTTTGCTGTGTGTGCTCAGAGTGAGGTGATGTATATGCTGTAATGGTTTAAACTCACACTGCAATGCTCTGTTGGCCCGCCCGAAGGGGACGTCACATCATGGAAAACAGTGCTTGTCAAAATGTCTTGTTGGTGTGCCGTATATTGCGTTATCCTTCCACAGGCGCGTCGGATTTGTGTCAACAGGCTTGTATCATTGGAGGAGACAGTTGTGTTTTTTGACGAAGGTTTTTGAGTTTAAAATGCTGATGCACATGCTTGAGTTTTCACTGGTAATATTAAGGACTTTTCACACTACACATCACCCAGAGTTAATGCAATTTTTAACTTGGTTTTAAAAGAATGTTCTGGGTTCAGTACAAGTTAAGCTCAATCAACAGACTTTTTTGCATAATGTTGATTGCCACAGAAAATATTTTCCCTCCTTTATTTAAAAGTCATGGTTATGGTAAAGTTCAAATGGAAGTGAATGGAGCTGGTCCAAAAAACATAAAAAATAAAAATAAAAATTATATATATATATATATATATATATATATATATATATATATATATATATAGCAACAAGACGTAAATATAATACATGGTATATAAAATCACTTATAGGGTTTACTGGTATGCGTCGTCATGTCAACAAAGTTGTAAAATTGGATATAACTTTACACTGATAAGGTAAGTATAATGTTCACATCTTGTGGCCAGACATTTAAAACAATGTGTATTTTAATGTTAATTGACTGGTCCTATTCACTTCCATTGTCTGACTGTAACTACAATTAATTAATATTATTATTTTTAAATAAATGAGAGTCGAGGGAGTTTGTGGTAATCAATATTATGCCACAAATTCTATCAGTTGACCTTAACTTAAACCCGTAACACTCCTTTAAGGTCTTGTTTTAAGGTTAAACTACTTTTCACACTTATAATTTTAAAAGGAAGTTAGCACTGCTTATATACCTAGCTAATGAAGTCTGCTATTGTGATGTTAACCCTGAATTGCATTCAGCGTGAAACAAAGCAGTGCTAGAATGTAGCAGCGAGATATTTAGCTATACACTGCCTCAGTGCTTGCCTCTTTAAATCTTCAAGCGCTTTGTGCAGTCGCAGAAACTTTTGCGCAATGTGTTTTATTTCAGTGTCTGAGGGAAGCGGTTACAAATGTCCAATCAATTGACAGAAAATGGTGTCCTGTTTTTCCTTTCCCATTATTGTCTTTGTTTTTTGTTGTAATTTTCAAGAGAATTAAGACGACTGGAGTGGATTTATGTGGCGACATACACAATAACATGATCATAAGGGAAATCCGAATGTTCATGTACCCTGAAATCTACCCTATTCTACTGAACGCTCATCCCCCATCGGACATTTTTACAGCAATTATTTTGACCTTTACCTCAGGCACTACTGATAGCGTGCTGCGCGAACAACCTCCGAGACACGTTCTGGTCCCATGGAAACAAGGAAGTAATCTTGATCACATAAACAATGGTCTGTATGATTTGGAAATTGCACTTTCGCTCTAAAATGAAATTTTTACTGCACTAACGGTTAGGTTTAGGGTTTGGGTTAGGGTGTAGGGTTAATAATAATAAATAAATAATAATAATACATTTTGTAAGTCGTTTTGGATAAAATTGTCTGCTAAATGAATAAATGTAAATGTAATAAAATATTCTTTTGGCGCCACTCTGTGGACATTTTGCCCAGAATTGGAGCTCACATGTGTTCATACATTCAACAACACTTTCAGATTCTGCCACTGGGGGCATTGCTTTGAATTTAAGTAAGCCCAGACCAATTTCAGCTGAAAAACTTTCGACCTCCTATTGCTAAATTAAAAGTCCAATCAGTCTGCTGTACACAAGCTGGTATCAAACAGGCTGCGCACCATACTTGTCCAATTAATGTTATTATGCAAATAAGAATGTTAACGCAGGGTTAAACAAGAACCTTGGTCACATTAGTGTGTTTTTGCACTACATTTGAGTTTGTAAATGCCTTAAATTCAGGTGCACTTTTAATATAGTGTTTTTCACTGGTGGAATTTTTTTTCCCCCCTCTGATTAGGTGTATTTACTCTCATGTAACACTTGTTCATATGGATGGTGTTTAAGCGTGAATGCAGTTTGTGTACAGTGTTTGTGTTTGTACATAAGAGTGTGTGGAGTAGTGTGTAAGTGTGTCAGCTTAACCCCTGTGGTTGAGTAGATGTGTGTG